>NW_019384383.1:637642-747858 GCF_000671375.1 Centruroides sculpturatus
GAAGACACCACACCCTTCCATACAGACGACGTTCGCCAACTCTCCCTTCCACCGAGAGGTATTTAGGGGTTAGAATTTGTAAAAGCGCTCTCTCTCGAACTAGAAATTAGGTCAGCAACATAGCTACGAAATTCATCGCCAATTTCTGTAAATATTTAATATAACTGCATTTAACCTTAGTATTTCTGTAACGTAGATTTAGTGATTCAATAAATGCTTTATTATTTTGTTAACCTGTCACCTGTCATTTAAGGACACCTGCTGACTTACCGACGCACTCCCCATCCGATTTGTCCTCCTAGCCATCCAACGACCTCGAGATCGGGCCTTACTGGCCCATGCAGAGTAAGTGGTCATTTGGGAATTTAACTATGGCCCACTGCTTATCTCACAGATATATATGTATTTGAACCAGTTGAAAATCACTTTATTTTATAAATGAGCAAAATAATAATAATGTAATTTTTCTTCCTGTTTCTGCATTAATTTTTGCATTATTACTATATCTTGGTTTTGAATTGCTCAATATAATTGTTTGACTTCTAATAATGAGTTTTATAGCCAGGAGAGCCTTTTTTCTTTATCTCCTTTTGCTATCAAATATAAAAAAATTATAAATAAGAAATATCTAAAGTTTATATTTTGGAAATCAAATAGTACAACTAGACTTATGTTGGCAGGGCTAATTTTCAGTTAGAATGCATCAGTACACTATATTGGCAGATAGCATAAAAAATATCAATAGCCAGAACATAGTACTAGCAGTTGCTGAGTAAAAGCAATTGTATATTTCAGTCACCATGTATGATTACTGGCAGTAATTTTTAGAGTACTGCACATTGTGCTACAATAAAGCTAATTAATTAATGAGATATTAAACAATTTGACTAGGAGTAGCTGTTTAGGCTACCATCTTGTGTAAAATATAAAACATATAGAGTGTTGTTTATCCAAAAGCTGATCAACCAAAACGTCGGTTAACCAGAAACGTTCCAGTCGGACTGTGTCATGCTGAATTAAACATTTTTGATACTAGATTAACTTCCAAAATATAATTTTTTTTGTTTTTATATTTTTCAATATATTTATTTTGTTTGTACAAAATAAAGAATTAATTTTTAACGATACAATAGCCACGATTATTATTTTAAAAAATTTACTTTAGGCTTAACATCAAGGAAAATTCAACGTGAAGCAACACGCAATGGAGAAAAATTTCAACATGGGATAGGTTAATATGTTTTCTCGTACGTAATCGGTTATCTGAAAAATAAGTTATCCGAACAACCCCAGTTCCCAATTGATTCAGATAAATGACGCTCTACTGTAATTAGAAATAAACTCTAAATTAATTTATTTCTAATTATTAAATTTAGCATGAGAGAATGCTTATCTGTAGTCCAAATTGCTTAGTATCTTACTAATTAATTAGCCTTATTGTAGCCCATATGAATCTGGCTATATCATTTGATTAGTAAGGTATATCAAGTTGATTGTATATGAAATTTAGATATTTGAATAAACCACATATTCTGCCAAAGAAAGCAAAAACAAGATTCAGTTAGAAATATCATGTTATTGAATTAGCTATGTTTCTTAATGCTGTCTGATAAAATGTTGATGCTCTAACATTTGGGATATATTCTCTAACAAGGATTCTTTAATTCATCCAGAGAACTGTTACTTTTAAATATGTTTTTCTGTTTAGGTCTTTTTTCTCTCATGTATTTTGCTTTCCAAATGTTCATTTTTTGGTAGACATAATATTTACATCCTAAGTTTATACATGGAAGAATCAAACATAAGCTGAACTTTTAATGTAATTTGTATTATTTAGCATAAAAGTATTTGTAAATCACTGTCAAAAAATGCATCTTCTGCAGCTACATATTTCTGCTAGCACTTGTATCCTTTGTCAAAGTAGTACCAGAAGCTATTTTTTGTGATGGTTTTAAGAGCTGTAGTTGCTGTGACCTACAGCTTTTCTTCTATCATTCACTTCTGGTCAGCAAATAGCTGATCAAGAAAACACAATGGTTCTTTCCCAATCTTCTTACATTCCTTGCAGACTTATCTGTTCCCTAAAATTGAAAAGATGCAGATTAAGTAGTAGAATGGAAGTAAACAACAAAGCCATTATAGATGTCACAAAAAATAGCCTCCAGGACTACTATGACAAGTGGTATAGACATGCTGGCAGACATCTGTAAGTGCATTTTGAAGGTAGGTTTAAGAACTTGTGTATTTTATAATAAATAAAACAAACCAATCATTTGGCAAGTTAGATTCGTATTATGACACGCTAATTAACCTTATGGATCAGCCTATGCATCGGTCTATCCTGGAGACATAGAAGTGCTAGCAAACCTTGTATGTTTGTAATCATTCTTCAGCTTTGAAGGTAGAGTTTATAAGCAGTTGAAAGGAGTTCCGATGGGCAGCCCAATGTTTGGCTTACTCTGCGAGTTAGTTTTATGCAAAAAGTGCACAATTACGAATTTTAGTGAAGACATAATCCTATACAAAAGGTATGTCGATGATGTGTTTATTCTATGGAAGAATGATACAAAAATACACCATTTTTTGAATGAAATAAATGCAAACAATGATGGTTTAAAGCTTAAATTGGAGTAGATTAGTAACACGGAAGTACATTTTTTGGACATTGGCATTTCATTCAAGAATGATGCTCTAAACATGAAAGTATATATCAAGCCCACGCATCGACCTCCAATGATCCACACACCTATAAACTCTCACCATTTAAAGCACTGATTAAAAGGGCTTTCCAATATTGCTCCAACTTACATGACAGACTGGAAGAGCTGGATAAGATTATGGGCGTGGCTAAAATATTGGGCTTTGGAACAAAAGCCATTGAAGGATTAATTAATTCTTACACAGATCCTGGAAGAAAGAAGAAAAAGGGAGATAGAAGCAGCAATATCACAAAGTTCATATACAACAGAGGTCCATCCGATTTATGAAAGAGATTGCAAATCACAAAAACACGACACTACTATACAAAAGGGCTCCCACGATATATAACTTACTCAGAAATGACAAGAATAAGATCAAAGAGGAAGAGCAAGCAACTGTATACAGGATACCGTATAAGAATGATCTGTTAAGTATCAACAAAGAATATGTGGGTGTCACAACCAGAAACCTAAACAAAAGAATCAAGGAGCATAAGTACAACATAAACAAAAAACACTATACAATAGTGTTATCAAAAGTGGCGGAAGCCAGAATTGTTGCACTAATACTGACTCTTGCATTAACATTACAGAAATGCGAAATCTATAGATTGAGCCTGACTGGAAAATGTTTGAACTATAAGGATGCCATGATTTTTCCTTCAGCTTGGAAGTATGTAATAAAAAAGAACTCATAATTTAATGCCATTGATGTATAATCTTGTATTATTATACTTATATTTGTATTTATTATATTTAGTTTAATTAGTTCAATTTCAATATGTAATGGACTAATTAATTGGTTTCTATTTTCTATATTTTGAATTTACCATGATGTTCGAAACACTTTGAATTTAAAATTCTTAGAGTTTCGATAAGAACAGTTGTTAAAAGTTCATGTAACATCAATAACTTGAGGATGACCCCTTGAGTGGATTGAAAATGTTTGTTCAACATAATAAACAAAGTCTCTCAGTAATAAGGTGTGGTTGATATACAATATTCAAAGAATCTGAGTGTAGTTTGAAGTTATTATAAAATTTCTACATGTTGTTTAACTTTCCTTTTATACATGTTTCTTTCTACATGTACAGTACATGGATAACTTTAACATTTATTTAAATCAATATTAAATTTGGTTACACACACACACACACACACACACACACATATATATATATATACAGTAGAGCATTGATTATCTGACTCAATTGGGGACTAGGGTTGGTCGGATAACCGAAAAGTATGAAAAAATCCATTATTAGTGTAGTATATTATTATATCCCATGTAATTAGTATATTAGTATATCACTATTAACCTACTTCGCGTTGAATTTTCCTCCATGTTAAGCCTATCAAATTTTTTTTAAAATAATAATTGTCGCTATTGTATCGTTAAAAATTAGAAAATTAAGCCTCGTTTAAATACTGGCTNATGTTTTTTGGTGTCAAGTGTAAAGAGTGCAAGTGAGTGTTCTGTACAGTCGACTCCCCTATAATGCGGTAGATACGTTCCACTTTATAAGAATTCACGTTTTAGGAATCCATAAATATATGAGCCAATCACAGCCCGGCATGTGTGCAGTTTACAGACTATGGCTGTTTGAAAGGTTTTCTTCCATAAAATTAATCGATTTTAGGCTAATTTGACTCAACATTTCCAAAGCACATATAATTTTTTGGGAATAATCCGTATAAACTATGCTATAAACAAAAAATTGTAGGATTACTTACCGAGTGTGCATCATTCGACGATGCTATTTCTTAAGCTTGTTTACGTCGCAGAGCAGTGCACCAAACGGCGGGCACGTTTTCTGATAAGTTATTTTTCTGCAAAAGATTCATTGAACTTTGGAGACATCATTAATAGAAATAATTTTTATGGCCATTGAATAAGAAATATTTTTTTCACAAGAAATGCATAAAATTACAGTACTGTATTAGACTTACAGTACATAATTTATATACTGTACAGACGATAGTAAACTCAACTTACCCGCCTAAACTCTCCATAGTGTGTAAGTAGTTCAGCTGCTCGTCCACTATTGGTCCTGATTCGACTGATCCTGTCGTGAACGAGTTGGCGATGACGTTTTACAGCATTTTACGAGTTTCCTTTAGCGTCTTTATACGAATACGGTCGCAATTTTTTTTGCTGCGGTATACAAATCTGTATTATATGGACCCATGTTATAGGGGGTCAACTGTACTATTTTTAATTATATTTTTGATTGTATTTTAATTATAATGTAATATAAAATATCAAAAATTGCAGTATATATTTTTCAAAATGTTAGATATAATTAAGTTTTTTACCTTCCATATCTAAGTTTAGTATATAATTTCATTCTAATCTAAAATTCAATAATAACATTTTAGTATACTTATTTCTTAACATATGTTTAATATAATATAAGTTAATATAAGATCTTCAATAGTTCACTATTTTCAAAATGGAATGTGGATTATTCAAATGAAATATGGACTCTGAGAAAGAATGATATTGTACTTACATGCTGTCTGGTTGTTGCATTGATGTTGGCAGGCAAGTCACAATACATCCACAAAGCTAACAAATTTTATATCCAGTCAGGTATTTGTCTTTTATATGGAGATTGACTTCTGAAGAACCAGTTCTTGACAACTTTTTGAATGCTGTTTCCCTGAAATTATTTGAAGTTTTGCAATGACATAAATATAATGATACGACAATTGTGTGGACACTGAAAGATCTTATATGCAGCTAATTACGATCTTGTACTTCATACTATATCCTTTATTTTTTATTCTCTGTTATAAGTAAAAACATATACAACTGGAGAGAAAACTGCCCATTAGAATCCCTTTCTAGAAAAAGGAGAACCTGGTAATATTAAGTCTGAAAATTGGAAATTGACCAAGTATTATTTCAAGTAGTATGAGAATGGACCCTGAAATTCCAGTTGTGCAGGGAAGGTAACCATTGATAAACTTAAGTAAAGTACAATCAAACTAAGAAACCTGCTAAGATGGAGAGAGTGCTAAGTCTAGATCTGCCAGTAGTAATAAAAGACAAATTTTATAATTTGTTAGAGAAGATAGACTTTGTGTATGTTTTGTGCTAGCATACTTTCTCAAGTTAAACACATAATTTGTATAGTAGTGGCCCACCAGTGGCCAAGCGGTCTTCATATCCTGAACACTGGGAGTTTGGTCGTGGGTTTGCGCCTCGCTTGGACGGGCTGGCCACATGGAGCTTTCCGGGTTTTCTCCACATCTGTAACTCCTGAATAGGAGCCAGTTTCCCTTAAAAGACCTCCTGGAAGGCATCCTTTCTAGGCAGATTGCCCAAGTGTTGCATTGCCATAACTTAACAAACAAACATTGTATAGTAGTAATTCTATGTATGCATAGAATTACTCACAATAAATCTGTCTTTGGGAAATGTGTACTAGCACAAAACATACAAAACAAGACAACGAACAAAAAGTGCTCAGAATAAGATAGACTTTGTCTAAAGAATTTGATAGTTTTGTATTAGAGTAGGAGCAGCAGAGCACCAGAAAGGTAAACAATAGTCTATAAACTTAAAAATTTATGAAGAATAAGGATCTTGGAACAGCTCAAAAAGAAATAAAGCAAGAGTGCTGCCAAATCTTGTTTTGTTTGATAACCAGATTTTCTAATAAGCTTGTCCATATGCTTAGAGAATGTTAACCATTAGTGAAGAAGGATGTCTAGATTGGAGAGGGCTTAAACAAATTGATTTGGCGTCCTTTAGTATAAATTGAATTTAAAGGAGAATTTTCTGATTAGTGCAGAGCACATCAGTAAGATTTTGTCAAAGTTGAGGGAAATATTATAGGACTTATGGGCTTTAATTAAAATGCAGACATCTATCTGTAGAGTGTGGAATCTGAATAACCATATGATCTGCCAGAAGTCTAATTAATAATTTGTAACACAGTAATTTGACAAGAGGTAGGCAGTTAGGTCTTAATCTCATAATAAATTTATTAATTCTAAATAAATAAATTTTAATTTAATTTAAAATATTCTGGAGAAATAAAATTGGCTCAAAGTGGAACCTAAACCTGCAATTCCCACTTACCATATGGATGTGTTGCCAGTTACACTACGGGACCTCTGTCTAATCTTCCCTTTCAGAGCCATTAATTAATTTAGATGTAACCATATTGGTTACTTATGGTGCCAACTGGGAATGGCTTAGTTCCCATGGCCCTCCATGCGGAAATTGCAGATTTGAGTTTCGGTTCAGGTTGATTTTTTTTTCTTCCCAAGTATTCTAAATTAAATTTAAATTAATTAGTTAATTTATAATTATTAAATTTAACGAGGTTACAGACTAACTGTCTAAGTATTGTCAAATTACTTTGTTTTGAATTATTAATTAGACTAAAAAATAGCCTGGTAAAAGTCTGGCAGTTTGTTTAATTACAAGGGCTATTTTTTAAATAAGGTCTGTTTGTGAATGACAGTGAGAGTGACATGCGATTGCACTAGTGTGCATGAGCATCTGTTTTCAGCATGCTTTACGCGTGTTTAGTTGCCATTTGCAGCCATATGGTCTGTCTGTGTGCTGAACTGTAGAAGTTTATAATGTTTAAGAAAATTGATTCGCCTGCCGACTGTAAGATATGATCTGTTATTCGATTTCAGCATGAAAGATCATGGTAACTGTCTTTTGGGACAGGAAAGGGACTTTGTTAGTGGATTTTATGCCAGGAGGCACAACAATCAATTCTGATGCTTATTGTGTGACCTTAGAAAACTTTGTTGTGCCATACAAGACAAGCGGCATGGCCTAATGTCTTCTGGCGACAGGCGGCAGATTTCTTTGAAGTCGGAATTAAAAAGATTTTTGAGTGGTATGACAAATGTTTGAACAAAAATGGAAATTATATAGAAAAGTAGATAAAAGTATGTAGAATATGGGAAAAAATATATTTTAATGATATTTACAGTATTTTTCTTCTTATTAAAAAATGGACCTTATTTTAAAAATAGCCCTCGTACTTTAATAAATTGAGTTATGTACATTATCATATATATGTGGGAGCATATTTGATGATTTTGATATTGTTGGCATATAAATTGATGCAAGAAGATATATTAATATTAGATTTAATAGAAATATGCTGTAAAAAGTGATTGCTAAGAACAAGTTCCCGAGATATATCACAGATGGGAGAGAATGGAATAAAATGTATGATTGCCATGTTTAATAGTGAACATTTTGAATAAGAAATAGTTAGTTAATCTAGCCTGTATAGATGAACAGAAAAGGCCACAGATGCAATACTGAAAGATTTTTAACATGTATTAATTATTGTAAAAATTGGATCCCAAACTTATGATTAACCCCAAAGTCACCTAAATCCAGGTCCACTAAATTTAAGTGTCTTTGGAGTTAATTTTAAGATTTTTAACAATGTCAAGAATGAAGATATTGGATGATAGGCATTCAAACTTTTCTTAGGGATGGCAATAATACACAAGTTTTTCTGTTGATTGGGTATAAATGTCTTGTTTATTAATTCAGTTAATAGTTTGGACAAAATAGTAGCTGAAGTGGGAGGAAAGTCGACAGATATTGTTACTGTATCATTCTGTGATAAAGTCGAATAAACTGAGAATGAAGTGCAACCTCAGCCCTTATTTCATTTGAATGATTTGTATAGATTACAATATGTAATGGTAAATTAGTTTTGAAATTAATTGTTTGAAACAATTTATAGATTCAGGTACCACAGGGATTGTTCTGAAAAAGCACCTCCTTCGTGCGGTCTACCAAATGCTTTGGTACACTTCTTCTCAAGGACAATTACAAATGAAGGTAAACTATGAGATTGATGTTTTGTGCAATAATGATTTCTATTAAAACTTATAACACTTTTCAATCATTATATTATTCTCAATTAACAATTTTTATGAATGTTAAGAGTGAAGAAGAAACACTTTGTTAGATAAGCAGAACTATTTTTTGTGTTATATAATTTGAGTTTTATACATGTTATGTAATGCTTTATCTTATTCTCTCAAGATCCCTGTTAATATCCTAACAGTGCATTACACAGATGAGGGTTGATTAGTGCCAGGCCTAGACTTTACACAGGCAATAAATAATGACAAATTGAAATTGAATCAAAAACACTGAAGTAATTACTATATGTAATATAAAAATATCTATTATTAGTCTAAGCTTGAATATGTTCAAGAATGAAATAAGTTAGCAAAAAAATTTAAAATAATAAAAGATAATATATCAAATTCAAAAACAAATATGTACAGTACAATAACGTTTCCTAACAATTGAGGACTTAAAATTATAACTATTTTATATTTCTGTGCAAAACTAGCAAAAGAGATTGAAATATATTGAAAATTCACAACAATCTTACAAAATAAAGTCTTCTAACAGTCATCAAGAAACTTCTATGTTGTCAGTGGAACTTGAAAGTCTTCCCTTAACCTCGTTTGCCTTTTTAACCTTAGCATTATGTTTTCTGTTTCACCTTCTTATATGGTGATTACATTACATGATTATGCCCACTTGACCCTATTTACATACTTAAATGGCTAACATTTAGGTAATTCTAGTAATCTTTGTTAAACATGTCATTGCCCTGACATTTAAATCTTTTAGAAATTTTCGTGGTTCTTTTTGGATGACAATTTGGGACAGAGATCATTCTTTTAGCTTCCTGAGGAAGTCCCGTCCTCAAGATGTCACTTTTGAGTTCAATGATGTAATAGGTAGTTGTCAGCAGTCATTGTAGTAATGTGAGTTTTTGAATTTTGGTTGGGTGAGATGTGGTAGTCTATCTGTAACGAAAATAAATAAGAAAAATCAAACTCCAAACAAAAATAGAATGAGTCAGAATCGACTCCTTACAATTATTGACTGAAAAAAGTAGTTTATTTTTATTTAATAAAAATCCACATTGAACTGTTCATTCATATATTAAATACATAACATTTTGTAATACTTCCAGGTTGACCTTCTTTTGTTTCTATCATAATTGAAAATGTGCAGATTACATTTATTATACTTTTTGTATTATACAGTCGATCCCCCTATAAGATCATTGATTTTTCCGTTTTATCTGAATTACATATTGTACGAGTCACTTAGATTTTACAAATACGTGTGCCGGGCTGTGAACGGCTCACATATTTGTAAAATCTAAGTGACTCGTACAACATGTAATTCAGATAAAACGGAAAAATCAATGATCTTATAGGGGGATCGACTGTACATACAAAAACAAAATAAAGTAAAATAGAAATAAAAAAATGACTAGCAAGTTTTCCTAATTGGAACATATGCAAGAAGGATTTATTCAAGGATGCTTATAGTTCAAAGAACGGTAGTACAAACAAACTTGAATTTGGCAAGTAAATGACAAACTGTTGGAAAAATTGAAGAAATTTGATTGCAACTATTATATTAATAATTTTGTAACTACAGTAGAGCATTGTTTATCTGAATCTGGTCAACTGAAACGTTGGTTAACCGAAAGCATTCCAGTCGGCAAATTTAAATTTCCACTAGTGCTGTGGCACACAACCTTTGGCTATGTCTTGGGCTACACTAATATGTTTTTTATTGGTGTGTGTGTTTTAGCTGGCAGTACTGGCACTTTTGTGTAGTGTTTTTCTGAGGACTGTGTGTCGTGCTGAAGCGAACGTTTTTGATACTAGATCAACTTCTAAAGTATTTTATTTTTTTCTTTTTGTTGTTTTTATATTTTTCAATATATTTATTTTGTATGCACAAAATAAAGAAATAATTTTTAACAATACAATAGCCATGATTATTATTATAAAAATTTTTGTAAGGCTTAACATAGACGAAAATTCAATGCAAAGCGACACGCAACAGAGAAAAATTTCAACACGGGATAGATTAATATATTTTTTCGTACATAATCCATTATCTGAAAAATAAGTTATCCGAACAACCACAGTCCCCAATTGATTCGGATAAACGACGCTCTACTATGCTTTGATTTCATATTCAGATAACTTAATATTTTGTAGAACAGATGAAGATAATATAATACTTAAAACTTGATTTTTTCCAGATTTTTGCATATAGTTATTTATTTATCATATAACAAGTCAAAGAAAAACGAGTTAAATTTAGTAACCTCATGTAGTTAATACACTGTACCATAAGTATCAGAATTCAAAAAATTTGTGTTTTTTTTTTTTTTTTTTTTTTTTTTTTTTTTTTTTTTTTTTTTAAATTTTTTTTTTTTTTTTTTTTTTTTTTTTTTTTTTTTTTTTTTTTTTTTTTTTTTTTTTTTTTTTTTTTTTTTTTTTTTTTTTTTTTTTTTTTTTTTTTTTTTTTTTTTTTTTTTTTTTTTTTTTTTTTTTTTTTTTTTTTTTTTTTTTTTTTTTTTTTTTTTTTTTTTTTTTTTTTTTTTTTTTTTTTTTTTTTTTTTTTTTTTTTTTTTTTTTTTTTTTTTTTTTTTTTTTTTTTTTTTTTTTTTTTTTTTTTTTTTTTTTTTTTTTTTTTTTTTTTTTTTTTTTTTTTTTTTTTTTTTTTTTTTTTTTTTTTTTTTTTTTTTTTTTTTTTTTTTTTTTTTTTTTTTTTTTTTTTTTTTTTTTTTTTTTTTTTTTTTTTTTTTTTTTTTTTTTTTTTTTTTTTTTTTTTTTTTTTTTTTTTTTTTTTTTTTTTTTTTTTTTTTTTTTTTTTTTTTTTTTTTTTTTTTTTTTTTTTTTTTTTTTTTTTTTTTTTTTTTTTTTTTTTTTTTTTTTTTTTTTTTTTTTTTTTTTTTTTTTTTTTTTTTTTTTTTTTTTTTTTTTTTTTTTTTTTTTTTTTTTTTTTTTTTTTTTTTTTTTTTTTTTTTTTTTTTTTTTTTTTTTTTTTTTTTTTTTTTTTTTTTTTTTTTTTTTTTTTTTTTTTTTTTTTTTTTTTTTTTTTTTTTTTTTTTTTTTTTTTTTTTTTTTTTTTTTTTTTTTTTTTTTTTTTTTTTTTTTTTTTTTTTTTTTTTTTTTTTTTTTTTTTTTTTTTTTTTTTTTTTTTTTTTTTTTTTTTTTTTTTTTTTTTTTTTTTTTTTTTTTTTTTTTTTTTTTTTTTTTTTTTTTTTTTTTTTTTTTTTTTTTTTTTTTTTTTTTTTTTTTTTTTTTTTTTTTTTTTTTTTTTTTTTTTTTTTTTTTTTTTTTTTTTTTTTTTTTTTTTTTTTTTTTTTTTTTTTTTTTTTTTTTTTTTTTTTTTTTTTTTTTTTTTTTTTTTTTTTTTTTTTTTTTTTTTTTTTTTTTTTTTTTTTTTTTTTTTTTTTTTTTTTTTTTTTTTTTTTTTTTTTTTTTTTTTTTTTTTTTTTTTTTTTTTTTTTTTTTTTTTTTTTTTTTTTTTTTTTTTTTTTTTTTTTTTTTTTTTTTTTTTTTTTTTTTTTTTTTTTTTTTTTTTTTTTTTTTTTTTTTTTTTTTTTTTTTTTTTTTTTTTTTTTTTTTTTTTTTTTTTTTTTTTTTTTTTTTTTTTTTTTTTTTTTTTTTTTTTTTTTTTTTTTTTTTTTTTTTTTTTTTTTTTTTTTTTTTTTTTTTTTTTTTTTTTTTTTTTTTTTTTTTTTTTTTTTTTTTTTTTTTTTTTTTTTTTTTTTTTTTTTTTTTTTTTTTTTTTTTTTTTTTTTTTTTTTTTTTTTTTTTTTTTTTTTTTTTTTTTTTTTTTTTTTTTTTTTTTTTTTTTTTTTTTTTTTTTTTTTTTTTTTTTTTTTTTTTTTTTTTTTTTTTTTTTTTTTTTTTTTTTTTTTTTTTTTTTTTTTTTTTTTTTTTTTTTTTTTTTTTTTTTTTTTTTTTTTTTTTTTTTTTTTTTTTTTTTTTTTTTTTTTTTTTTTTTTTTTTTTTTTTTTTTTTTTTTTTTTTTTTTTTTTTTTTTTTTTTTTTTTTTTTTTTTTTTTTTTTTTTTTTTTTTTTTTTTTTTTTTTTTTTTTTNATATTTTTTCTAATTTGTTTATTCAAGGTATGTATATCTTCTAAATGTTTGTTTCGTTCTTCGAAAGTAGTCCAATTTTTATTTTTGACTATTTTAAGTAAAGTTTTCTTCTGTTTAATTAATGCGAGCGTATGTTCAGATATAAAATTCTTTAAGAAGTCTTTCCTGCTAGTTTTATTTTTTTTCACATATTCTTTAGTCGGAAGATATTTATCAATAAAAACGAGTAAAATGGTGTATAAATAGTCAGCTAATTGATCAGTTGTCAAACTTGAGGTATAGTAATAATTCCAAGAGAAACAAGACGACAAAGCGTAACGTAAACGGCAAATTGAGGAATTATTTATTCTACGGTAGAGTTCTTTGTTCTTTATCCTCGTATCAAGGTCTTTTTCGGGGGTAAAGACGATGATAGGTAGATGGTCAGATATCAAATTTTGATGTATTAAAAATTGACACGCACTATCGTGTTAATTCATTGTATCATTACTGTAATAATATAATATAATACAAGTAATAATATAAGAAGTATATAATCAAAAATAACTCATAATTTAATGCCATTGATGTATAATCTTGTATTATTATACTTATATTTGTATTTATTATATTTAGTTTAATTAGTTCAATTTCAATATGTAATGGACTAATTAATTGGTTTCTATTTTCTATATTTTGAATTTACCATGATGTTCGAAACACTTTGAATTTAAAATCCTTGAGTTTTGATAAGAACAGTTGTTAAAGAATGATTGTAAAAGTTCATGTAACATCAATAACCGAGGATGTCCCCTTGAGTGAGTTGAAAATGTTTGTTCAGTGTAATAAACAAAGTCTTTCAGTAATGTGTGGTTGATATACAATAATAATATAAGATCTTTAATTTTTGATAATTTAATAAATTTCTTTACAAGTTACTTTGTAATTTTAAATAGTTTACTGTACCTTTTGACAGTTAAATCTATCTTCAGATTTTGTCAGTTTATACTTTAATCTACCACTTCAACATGAGATGGTAATGTAAAAATAATAACGAATAGTAACATTGTGAAACAATCAAACTGTATTTTTTGATGAAACTTTTTACAATAACATTATTATTAGTGAATAGATATGAGAATTATATGGTCTGATGAATGTTCATTTTTATTTTTTTCTTAATAATATCATTTGCAACATCATTCTTTAGTGCTTTTAAAGCACTTCCAAAAACAACAACTTTTACTAAAATCTGACAAATGCAAATGTCCATTCCTAATATGGAATTTGAATTCGTGCAAACTTGAAACAACACATTAACACTTTTGTCCATCAGATCTTTTTTGTTTTATTGTAATTATAGATATGGGAGAATAATGCCTGTTTTCATGCCAATCTCCATCTACAGACAATGCATAAAAGTTTAATTCACATGAAACAATTCTTAAATGAAATCACTTGATCACCATACAGTTATATTTGAAGCGGAGTGTTAGTGAAGTGTCTTCACTGAGACTTACAGAATTGTGTTTGTTCTCAAAATTTGTTTGATAGATTTTTATAAAACTTTGCCATTTTTCATTAATTGCAAACTGGTATTAAAAATACAATTTAAAATGGTATCCATGACTTTGTTTTTGAGATATAAGGTTGTTTCACAAGCATGCACAACAAAGTGATATTGCAGGAATCACACAACTTTGTTGTGCGATATTTCACAGTTGCTAGCACTTCTTGTATGAACTTATAGAATTGAGTTAGTTCTCAAAATTTAATGATAAAACTTTGTCACTTTTTATTAATTGTGATGAGGAATGCAGAAATGTAATATGAATCCATTTAAATGTAAAAAAAAATCCAGCAACAAATTGCTAACTTTCCTGGCAACATTTAAAATTCTAGTGGTGTTATCTGTTATGATACTTCATTTAAAAAAACTGTTTACATTTTTAATTATTATAAAAAGGCAAAAAGCTTAATCTTGAGTGTAAGGATTGGTTTTATAAAAAATTGTAAATGCTAATAACGTGTAAAATTGTCATTAAGTCTGACTCTACTAAAAATACAGTAGAGCATCAATTATCTGAAACAATTCAAGACTGGGTTGTTCAGATAATCAATTTTTCGGATAACCGATTATGTATGAAAAACTTTATTAACCTATCCCATGTTAAAAATACCCTCTTATGATAGTGCCAGTGCTGCAGCTAAAACATGCACACCAACAAAAATAATATTGGAGTAGCCCAAGACATAGCCGAATATTGCAGCGCCACAGCACTAGTGGTAATTTAAATTTGCCAACTGGAACACTTTCGATTAACTGATGTTTTAGTTAATCGATATTCGGATAATCGATGCTCTACTGTACACTCAACCTGCTTTATCTTGCCACTCGTTGATCTTAATTAAACCAACAAAATTTAATATTACATATCTTTCTAATACACAAACCTTCCTGCAAAATTTCAGAAATTTTTGACAAAAAGCACAGGAGTTATTAAGCTTCAAAGAGGGTAAACAAAATCGTGCTACATACAAACATACATGCACACTTTAACATCCTTACGTACAGATAAAAACTCAATGTTTTTGCATTTCTCAACTTTCCAAGGTCTCCAAGTCCAAAAATGTAAAAATCTTGGGGTGGTATTTTTTAACCAATTGCTGTATTTGGAAAGTAAAAATAGGAGTCCATGACTTTGTTTTTGATATATAAACGTATTACAGTGACATTGTCTCTGCTCTCTGATGTGAAGAGTGCAGCTAACAGAATTTAAGCATAGGGGTCAAAAATAAAAACAGTATTACATGCACATAATGGAAAATAGGCATGAAAAATGAACAAAACACAAGAACAAAGCAGTTGCCATCAATTGCTTTGTTCTTGGATTGCCTCTTTGTACCTGGACAGTGCAAGGATTGTGTTTCCTGTAACCTGCAGGTATCAGGATAGCCTCTTTTGTGGTGGTAAATACAGAGTTCACTTGTCCGCGTTCTTCAGGTACTGTATAAGAATTGCCTCTTCTGTGCCTAACAGGTGCAGGGATCACTTCTTTCCTTGTGGCTCCACTTAATTCTGTTGCGATATGACAAAGTTGCATGATGTCCTAGTACTTGTCACATTTTATGTAAGCAGTGAAAAAGTTCTGAAGTCAAATTTGTTTTTGGCAAATTATACTATAAGTGTCAATTCTGAATTTAATTATTAATTATTTCTAAGTTATTTGTTTAGATACCAATTAAAAAAATTTTATTCTTAAACTTATTCTAAATGCTTTGCAAATTCTTTTGTTACTTACTATTCCTTTTGATGCTTTATATGTTTTATCTCTCTTACATAAACTATATATGCTTTATTTGTTAAACGGCTCACAAAATTAAATCTCAAACGGCCTCTGCAGGAAGCCATTCTCCCATCATGTCTCACACTCCATCTGTCACCAGTCCCAACATCCTGCGGAGCGAGAGTGGGCGAGAACGAAAGAAGTCCCGGCAGCAGCCGATCATCAACATTCCTCCGTTTCCTCCGCCAGATTCTTCGTCTAACACTTCTTCCTGCAATTCTTCGACGCCTTCGTCTCCCGCCGTTATCATTACTTCCGCTCAGCAGATGCAGTCATCTTATTCTAGAATTCACCAGTTTCACTTTCCAGGTAAAATGCCGCTTGCTTCTTTATGTCTTTCTTTTAAGTCCATCTTGCTATATAAGTTTGTTAGTGTTTGTGCTTGTTTTAAATTATTTTGTACTGTTAAACTATAAAAATTTATAATTATATATGAAAATTTACATGCTTATGGATCTAAGTTTTGTAAGGGTTGTGTGTGACTATTGTTGTGTGTAGCTGCATTAAACCAGCCAATGATAATCTAGTATTGACTGATGTTGATTGGAAAACTTTTGATTAAAAATATGTAGTTTTATGAAATATTTTTTATAATTAAGCATTTAATAATGAAAATAGTGAAAAACCCAAATTACAATATTAAACACTGTAATTAGTGCATAATTTTGAAATTAAAACCAATTGTTTCCATTTAAATCCAAGTAAATAAGTTATTTTTTAAATTGTAAAGGTTTACACATATTTGGCTCCCAGATTCAAATTGGTGGCTACCTTAGATTCTTATATTTAATAGCTTTAATTGTCGTTTTACCAAATCTAACCATTATCAAAGAATGAGCATCAATTCTTTTTTAAACCACCATGACTTGATAAAGTGTATGTTTGGAATAATGCAAGTTTATTTGTTTCATTATTTTTAAACACATCCAAACAAGATAAAAGATAGTGAAATAACTGGAAAATTTGGCTTTTGTCATTTGAGGCTATGATTATTTTGTAAAGTTTGCTTAATACAATCCTCATTAATTAATACAAAATCTCTTCAACTTTATGTTAATGGACTTTGACTGTATAAGAAAAATTTGTTTTTATGTCTGAAAAGTTTATTAGAGTATCTTTAAGAAAAAGTATGCAGGAAGAGTCTCAGTTATGTTCCAAATACAATGCGATTGATTAGAATGTTAGAATTGTGTTAGAATCTCCCAAAGAGGTATCGTAGCATCATCTTGTACTAAAACATCTTATTGCAGAAAGCCTAAAGACACCTTTGTGATACATTAATTTTTCAATTTATGGAAGTGTCGAAAACAATTTTAACAGTTATCCTTGTTTTTTATTGAGCACCTTTTGTTTGATGTTTTAAAAGCAAATCTCTTTACTGATGTGTCTTATCTATCATGCCTTATAGTGCAGTATGGCATGTATTACTAAATATAAAGCATCCATCAGTTAACAAACATATTAACTGTTATGTGATTAGAAAATGATGTTTTAAGCATTTTGTGTTCTAATATGAAAGTTTGTTACTTGTATGTAATGTGCTTTAGGACATTTTCGGAAATTGAGAGTTTATTTGATGTCATAAGACATTATAGTTTTTTATTTAAAATAAGGAGAAGTAGGCTCTGGGTTAATGTTTTCTTACAGAATGGTTCTCAGCAACAGATTATTTATTTAAATGAAAGTATTTATCTGCATTCATACATAGAATATCTCATTTGTTGTGCAGCTAATAGTTTAATAATAGAGCAGAGTTTTGTAAACTGTGGGTCACAACCCCAGAGGGGATTGCTAATGTGTAGGTCACTAAAATTTTTCAACAGTAAAATTTTGTACTATGTATTTATATAAAGTGGCATTTTTGTCATTACAATTATGAAGTCACTTGATTTAAATGTCAAAAATGACAGAGATATCACGTGGCCTGCGGTATAAGATATTCAAGTAAGATTTAATTCATTATATAAAACTAAACAAGCGCATCCATCTCATTAGTATGCAAATTTGATTTTGTCTTTAATGAATGGTAAAATAATATGTACATCAAACAATTAGTTTAGTTTGGAATAAATTGTTTTATGATTTCTTATCAGTAAATGATTTTATTTGTATGCTATTTTATATACTTGTATACCAGAGAGTTGCATAAATTTTTCTCAGGTAAAAGAGGAGCCACAAATGAAAAAAGTTTAAGAAACCTATGTCTAGATGTTAAAATGTAAATTATTTCTGAAGTTTTAACATTAAAATTATTTTTAATGTAAAGAAATTGTAGTTATACAAAACTGAAAAGTAATTTATCTTACATATTTACAGATGTCTCTGATTTAAATAAAGACGTAACTTTAGAAACGAAGCCTTTCATCGATAGCGAAATGATAGAGACGCAGAAGTCCAATGATAGTGATAAAACCGTTTCTGGTACTTCTGGAAGCGTAAGTTAAAAATTTACTTATTACGAAAATAATTGAATAGTATTTACCAATTATCTGTTTCATTTTGTTCTCTGTTAAATTTATATGTATATTTAACAGATAAAACATAAGGCAGTTTTATGATAAAATATTATTACAAATTCATCATTCATCAAAAAATATCATTATACAGGGTGTTCCCCTCCAACATCCTTATTATGTGGATTAATTTTGGGAAAAGAGAAGTAAGTTTAGTATTGTAGACAATGGTAATAGAAAGTGTGTCTGAAAAACTCAGTTATAATATTAAATCAGTACATTTCCACATATGCTCTCAACGTAGTTTGTATGGCATATGATTGCTTTTAGCTCACGTCCAATTTGGCATATTAGGAGTCATTCAGTTAATGACATCCATGATTCTCGTATGTGGGGCTTTTGTGTCTGGCACTTTTGTAGCCAAGGCATGGTTCTCAACATGCCCACAAAGAAAAATGTTACTAGAACACCACAGATACCTTTATAAATTCAGTAAGATATTTATTATAACAAAAGTATATATACTGACATACATTTTTGTTCCCAATCAGATCTACATCAGCACAAATAGTGTTCTAAACTTGAAATGCGTAGAAGAACAAGATATGTAAAAAAATTTTTTTTAAATTTTATAAGCTTTACAGTAAAGTGTAAAGAAAAGCTGATAAATATGTTAATAAATTTTTAATATAAAACAAATATCTGATTGACCATCAGATATACATTAATAAATTTTTGTATTAATCAATATATGCAAAAAATTAAAATGAAAAAACTGCAAATACAGGAGTTCTACTACTTGTGAACATTCTACTTACAAACTTTCAGATTTAGGAACAGTTTGACCATATGTCTAAAATTTAAATTTCATGCAGATTCTGAAGTTCTCTTGATGTTTGTGGGAGGTGTCGAAGTCAGTCTGGCCGGTAATAAATAATAAATTTTTAATAAATAATTAACGTGGATTTATTTCTGTTGTATATTGTCATTTTTTGTTTTCATGCAAATTGATGTTCCATCACCATTTGTGAGGTTGTGTCAAAGTTGGTAATGTTGGAGTAACAGTGTTTATTGTTATTGTTAATTTTATGAACTTTTACGATTAGTGCTTCAGAAATGTGTCTGAAAGGTAATAGTAAATCTACTAATTGAGATAAATGCAAGAATTGTTGCTCTATTACTGTGGAAACAAAACTTGACATTATAAAACTAAGTGCATTAGATAGAAAAATGCATTTGAAATACCTGTTAATAAGTAGTAGCAAGCATGTAAATGAATGTAATATGTTGTATTAAGTACATTGAAGTCTCAAACACTAATAATATGTGTTTATTTTGTGTACAAATGTACTTTTTAGATTAGTTTTTGACTTATGAATATTTTGATGTAGGACAAAACCTTGGGAACCTAATCTGTTTGTATATAGGGGAGACCTGTATTTCAAAAAATGCTTATTACATAATTGCAAAATAAAATATTAAACTATAACAGATTACTCCAGTTTATTGTAAAAGCACTTCTAGACCTATGACACACTTTTCTCGTCCTGAAGTTTATGCAAGTCTTTTAATTTTGGATTTGTGAATTTCCAATGCTTGCAAAGTTTTGAGGTGGTTGGCATATTGGTCATTTGATTATAGCCACATTTATGAGATCTACACGTGTGTCATTTTTTGAGGCGTAAACAGACAGGGTTGTGCTGCGTTTTCCATGATCTGTATCATACTGATGTTCTTGTAGCCTCTTATTTATAGTGTTTAGTTGAGGAAATTTATTTAGGTCTTTTTTTGAATCTTTTGTCCCTCACTGGAATTCTATACATTTCTGGTGTCTCATGTTCATCAGTCTCATCTTTTCCATTATGTAATACCTTGTATTATATACAAGGGATGTGTTCATAGGCTAATTTAGCCCCATGATGCTTGCTATTTTTATGTATAAGCTGTACAATGTACAATTATATTCAACAATTGTGTAATGGATTGTAAACTTGTGTGTTTGTATTGCTGGATACCATTTGGGTAATAGTTTTGATAAGGTGTGGTTGTGGGTTGAAGAAAGATTTAACAAGAGTTTTTTGATAACAATGCAATACTGCTACTGACTTTAACCTTTTTTAACTCTTTTAAAGTGTATTCCAAACATGAACAGTGTGTAAATGATCTTTTTGTAAGCACCCTAAATGAAGCTATTTTTTAATAGAATGGATCACCAGAGCTTGCTGGAATAAAGAGTGGTATATGAGTTTGTTTGTAGAAGATGCTTGTTTTTATTCATTCATCACCAATAAGCCAGAAGTTGACTCTAAGAAATGCCCCCAAAATTGCTTGAGTGTTCTAGCTCAAGATATTGTGTGAAGGGATTATTGTTTATAAGTGTTAAAAAGATCTCTATATTTGGTTGCGTTTTCTGTATCAGCAGGTTGCCATGTATCTTTTTTATTCTATAATGTTTGGAATACACTTTTAGGCAGAAATATTGGCAAAATTTGTTGTTTTAAACTGTGCACAATCATCTCACGTAAGTTTCTGAGAGAAGACTGCCCATTAGACTCCACGTTTTTGTAAACATGTGTTGCTGATAAATTGAAAGGAGGAACATAACATAGAATGTTCACAAGCTTCAAAACTTGCTGTTGATATATGGATTCATCTATATTTTGTAATGAGATCCTTGACAGTGCAAAAATAAGGTCGTAATTTTACTGATGGATTCCCGGAAAAGAAATTCCATAACAAAAACATTGCCTATTGGTTTGGCTTGTAAAAATTTTAATAATTTTTGTAGAGTTCTTGACAGTATGCATAATTCTGTAGAAAATCAGATACAATATTGTTGGAAAATATTGTACAAACCTTCTATCTAAGTTTTTAAATAAAACATTTTAAATAAAATATCCTGAAGATACAAATGGGCCAAATAGTTTTAGTTTTCTACAACTTACAGGATTATTTAAATGGCATATAATTAAAAATTTTGTGTTATTTATTATAGTATTTATAATACTTACTAATAAAATCAGTTATACAAATAAGAAAAATAAATGCAAATTCAAAATGTTTTGGTTTTTCTATCTCTTTTTGAAATGGCTGTAAACTAGATCTGCTGTAAATATACAAGTTCTGCAAAGAATTTGCCATATATTCTGTTACTATATCATATTATTATGATAATTATATATTTTAAAAACTTTAAATCACTAGTAAAGAACTATAATATAATTAATTTTTAGACAAATTGTCTAAAATTTAAGTATTAAAGTTCTTTACTGGTGATTGAAAATTTACTGGTGTGTAATTATCATTTATATACATCCACTCTGGTATGGAAGTTGAATGTAGTAACCATTTTATTATTTTGTGACTTTAATATAAAACTTTATTTTCAATATTGCCACTTTGTGTATTTCCATTGTGTCATTTTGAGTGATTGTAACTAAATAAATACCTGATATAAACTTAGAAAAGTCTTATATAATTGCATGTTCTTTGAAACTTAGCATAAGTTCCAAAGAACATACAACTAATTGGGAGAACAGCAAGTAATCAAGTACTCACCTCTATAATTGTTTTTGAATTCAAGTTTTGTTTTCAAATGCTATGTAATTTTAAATCAATTTAAATGCAAAGAAACTTGGATAATGAGATGATGTATTAAACTACTTTTGGCTCGTTTCACTCAAAATCAAGCAGTTAGTTCTATAATTCTTATTGAAAATTCTATTTTAATTCACTCTCTTTAGCAGATAACTTTAATCTCAAAAAATTTAATGCAGATATCTGTTAATTTGGATTTGAATGGAGTTTCTACTATTCAATTTTACTAAAATGAGTTAATAACAAGTCTCTGCTATTAATATCTTAACTAAAGTATTGTAGAATCAGTTCTGAAATTATAATATTTAAGTATTATGTTGACTGATTTGTATGGATTTTGGTTCTTAGACTGATTCCGAAAAGACACTGGCTGGACGTGTTGACTCGCAAGATAGCCAAGTCTCTGACGTAGATGCCAGCGAGCGGTCTTGGCCCAGGCAGAATAGTGTAAGTATACTTTTGATTATTATAATTTATAAATTAAAAAGTTTAAACTGTTTTATTTTAAATATGTGATGCTTTAAAAGAGATTTTATCAAAATGTTTAATTATAAATTTTTGATTTGAAGAAAGACCATCTAGCAATGAGATATATATGTTACCACTAAAGCTCGAAAGCCGTTAACGTGTAAATTATCTAACTAATTTGCAGATTAACTAGGGTGATTCATTAAAGTTGCGAAAATTGTTCCATTTCTCAAATTACTAGGTAATGTGCAGAGTATCTAGGTAATCTGCACATTACCTACTAGGCACTCGGTAAAGTGAAAATAAGATTTTTGCCACAAATAAATGTGGCACAAATAGGTGTGCTTATTACAAAAACCAATTGCTATGTAATTCAGTCACCAATCTTTAGACTGCACTAATAAGTAAGCACAATTGGTTAATGTTACCTATGGTGACTAAAATGGCGGCTCATCTCCAATTCCAGCAAACCAAAGAAAGAAAACAGTGGGGACGTACGTTCTAACCTAATCTAACCTATTCTAATAATTTGGTTGGTAATAATTATGGTAATTTATTAGATAAAGGTTAGGTTAGGTTAGAACGTGCGTCCCCACTGTTTCCTTTCTTCGGTTTGCTGGAATCAGAGATGAGCCGCCATTTTAGTCACCAAAAGTAACATTAATGCACAATTTTATCATGCGATCGTCGGCAAAAGTATGATAACTTTTTTACTTTTCGTCTCTGGTCCAAAAGTAGGGTATCGTTGAACTCGTCTCGGTCCCCTCAGTTCAGATATATACTCAAAGTTCCAAAATTTCATAGGTGGTAATTTATATAATCCCCCATTTCCCTAATTGTAATAATATTTTAAACTGTTTGATTTTTTGTATTACAGGTTTTTACTTGATTGATGATTGATTCTATTAACTAATTTGTTGATTGTTTGATTGTATTAACTCGATTCTTTAGATATCGAAAATTAAATAAATAACATTATGTTAATTTAAGTGTACAGAAATGTTGCTATTGTTCCAGCAAAGATCTTATTTTCACTTTACCGAGTGCCTAGTAGGTAATGTGCAGATTACCTAGATACTCTGCACATTACCTACACAATTCATTACCTACGTAATTCGAGAAATTGAACATTACCTACGTAATTCGAGAAATGAAACAATTTTCGCAAATTTAACGGATCACCCTAATTAATCTGCAAATTAGCTAGGTAATGTACACATTAATGGCTTTTAAGCTTTAGCAGTAACATATACATAAAAATAATTGGTGATTGAAGTCCCTATGATAGTAAAATGATATCTTTATTCTATTACAATAATATTGTATGAAAAAGCATCTTTCCCATTTATTAATTCATCAGGCATGTGCATCTTGTATGCATTCCTTTGGAAAATCCTTGTTTTGTATTTTTATCTTGTATACTATGGTTTTCGGTACCTCCACGAGTAAAAATCAAGTGGGCAGAGGTATGGTGATTCTGAGGTATATCATCTGCAATAAAAGGAAAATACAATTCTCTATGTATAGAGACTTTTGCATGAATTGCTGCATATGTATTTTCTTACACTAAGAATATAGTGTTATTGAGAACACATTTGAGTTCCATAGAGAGTATCATTTTGTACACTGCACTTCACATTTTTGAAAACAATTTCATCATGTTTACAATATTCAATAATGTAATTATACAGTATATTTTCTGAAATTAATTCAAAATTTAAATTATTTTTATTTGAATACAAAAAAATTACTCTTTTCATTTGATTTAATTTAAATTATACACTTAAATAAAGCATAAATATAATATAATATATATAATATAAAAGACATATAATGCAGGAGTGTAGAATATTTTCAAGACCCAAATTTTCCCAAAAATTATTGCACACTAGCATGCAAAATTAAACAAAATTTTACAAACAAATTAATGGTTGTATCTGCCCGAATATTAGTTGATATTTTTCCCAGTCTTAAAGGGGGCAAAACTCACTCCGGAGCTAAATTCAAGCCTTGACTTATATTCCAGTTTGATTAAAGTTTCTTTGATTTCGATAACTGTGTACAGTACATGTCGTACAGAGTTTAACCAATGCTAAACTTTGATGTGTTGAATGTTTAGCAATGCTAAACATCTGCCAAGTTACAACCCATCGTGCCTTAGTTCACAAACTGTGGGAATTAGAACTAATTGTTTGGTATGTTTGTATGTTGATTAATCAGTTATTTTTATTTTTTTCAACAGAATCAGTTTATTTTGGTAACTTACACAAAGATTTTATTTTTGTAACTTTAATTTTACTCCTAGAAATCTCTACTAATCTGGCGATCGTCAAAAATGGAGAGGTTTGCCGGAAATTTATTATAAATAAATTCACAAACCCTATTGTGCTTTTCATTTAGTTGTGAAATCTGTGAAAATTTGCCACAAAATTTATTCTGTCATAAAATGTAAATTTTTATTGCAATTGTAAACTTATGTATTTGATAGGAATATATGTTTCAGAATATAAAAAGCTTTGATAATCTGAAACCGTGTTGTGACTCTTTTTTGATTCTTAAACACTATGTAGTATAATAAATTCACTTTTTAAACATTTCAAACAGTTGGCATTCTATCGTCTTTATTTAGTTTGGTTGATACGTGTTTAAAATACATGTTTCGGGTGTAACATGCCTCTCTTCAGCCAACTAAAATTATATTAAAAAATACACCCAAAAGGAAACAATGAAGATAGACAGTAAATGTGTAAGCTGTATAAATATGTACTGTATTCATCTATGATACCCAGTTTATAAAAAATTCTGAGATATGTTCTAAAATATCTTTACCACTTGTATGTTTTTTATCCTTTTACATACTATATGTATTTTTTGATATAATTTTAGCTGGCTGAAGAGGGGCATATTACACCCGAAACATGTATTTTAAACACGTATCAACCAAACTAAATAAAGACGATAGAACGCCAAGTGTTTGAAATGCTTGAAAAGTGAATTTATTACACTACATAGTGTTTAAGAATCATATAAATCATATTCAAGCTTATTCAAAACTTTTTTATATGATTAAGAAATAAAATAAGACAAGTGAAAACAAAACACACAATTTCAATTTCCTTTTTGATGATAATTTTTTTTGGAATACATATGAAATGTGCAAGGAAATCTATTTACTTCCCCAGTGTGATGTATATGAAGTGCAGTGTACTACTACTTGGTACTCAGGACATTGAAGATGAATGAAAGTGATAAAATATTGTCTCAAATTATTAATGACTTTCCAAATTTTTTAAAAAGAAATTTAATTGAGACAGTTTGAAAATGTTTTTAAATACAGTTAATTAATTTTCTTTATTGAGAACAAGTGAATATTTCTTTCAAATTTAAGGCGACAGGAAATTTTACCCTTTAAATAGCATTGGAAAGAGATTTGAAATACAAATGGATTTAATGTTTTGGTTCTTTTTAAAGCACCATTCTGGTTTTGGTTTTTTATAAAAATCAAAACCATGGTGTGATAAGCAAGATAGACTTATTTCTACTACAAGTGTATAATCATTTAAGTGGGCAGTGATGTAACAAGTGACCAAATTGATTGGAAACAAAATAAATAACTTTCAAAATTTAGTTTTAAACATGGGATTCCCATAATTATTATTGCCTTATTGTCTTTATTTCAATTCTTGTTGTATTTGTCAACTTGGACATAAATTATTAATAATACTGTTAAACTGGTGTTAAGTATTAATGCAAAATTGAGCAAAAGTTCTTAAAGAAAACACTTTCTTTATTGAGCCTCCTGTACACATACTTTTGTTTACGACTGTGTTTTGAGCTATCGCACCCCTCCTCAGCAGGGTTACAATGGCTATCATTTTTAAGAAATACAATTAATAGGACTGTTAAACTTAACCAGTTTAACAGTCCTATTAATAATTTATGTCCAAATTGACAAATATAATAAGAATGGGATTCCCATATTTGTGAATTACCACAATTAATGGTTATAGACTTAATCAAGATGCTACTCCATTTTATAGTAACATTTTGTGGCTATTGCCATAATATTTTTCTATCAAAAATTTTTGTGGGACCACTTTAATTTTCTTCCAATCTTGTTTGCATGACTTGATATATTCTGCACCCAATATATTATAATAATGAAAATATTACTTATGTAATGTTTTATTTTCAGCTGTCATTAAGAGAATGGGATATTCCTTACGATGAATTAGAAATTATTGACAGATTGGGAACAGGAAGATTTGGAACCGTTTACAAGTATTATTATTGAGCATAAATCTATTATTTTTTCTGTATATTTTATTCCTTAAGATTTAAGGGACTGCTTATTTGGCAAGTTTAAGACTTATTTTTACAAACTTGAAGTTATTCTTTCAGAAAAACAAAATTTTTGATGTGTATTTAATTCTTTGTAAAAACAATTTTTATTGCAGTAGCTCTTCCATAAACAAGAAACTGAAATAATCTCATCAAAAATTAAATTTATGTTTCTTGCAATTAACATAGCCTATTTTATTTCTATTTAAAATTGTTAGAATTTATTTTAAGTATAATCAAAATTTTAGTCAAGATATACTTCAAAATAGCAGAACTAATGCAGTATTTGTAATGCAGAACTCTGCTCCTTTAGGTACCACACCTAAAGGAGCAGAGTGATGCCAGATTATTGAAAATACTGGATTGCTGGGTGTTATTGTATTTTTACAAAATTTTATTTGTTATATGTGATTTAAACATTACAGATTTTATACAACTTATACGGTGCCATGTGCTTTCAATTTGTTTACTCATGCCTGTTAATTGGTTTGAAGATGATGCAGTGACTATACTGTATTAAGTTAGATTGAAAAATCCCACAAAAATGTTAAAGAATATGTTATTGCATAAAGTCAATTTTCACAATGGTTTCTGTATGTCCATATACTATAGACATAATTCAAAAAGTTATACATGCTTGGAGTACGATAAACCAATTTTCATGCAATCCTTTCATTGGTCTGTGGGAAAGAAACTTGAAAATAATCAGGTTAATAATAATACTTCAAAATACAGTAGTCTCTCGAAAACTCGCCCTAATGTGGACCGAAGGTTGGCTGAGTTTGTGAAAATGCCAGGTTATTGGGAATGGGGTTAAAAAAAATAAGTATGAGTGTTTCCTCAGAAAATACTGTACTGTACTTGTATGTATTGTTTACTTGAGAATACAACAGAGAATAAACTGCCCAAATACCTTTAAACAAAGGAAAAGTACAGTAGAGCATCGATTATTCGACTCAATGGGTACTGGGGTTGGTCGGATAATTGAAAAGTTGAATAACCGAAAAGTATGAAAAAATCCATTATTAGTGTAGTATATTATTATATCCCATGTAATTAGTATATTAGTATATCGCTATTAACCTACTTTGCGTTGAATTTTCCTCCAAGTTAAACCCATCAAATTTTTTTTTAGAAATAATAATCGTCGCTATTGTATCGTTAAAAATTAGAAAATTAAGCCTCGTTTAAATACTGGTTCCTTTTCATGGTCAATCTAGTGCTGCCAGCTAAAACCCCTAAAAATAATATTAAAGTAGCCAAGACAGCCAAATATTGTAGCGCCACATCACTAGCGGACATTTGAATTTGCCGACTAGAACGTGGTTGGTTAACTGAGGTGATGGTTAATTGGGGGTCGGATAATCGATGCTCTACTGTACGTCCTTTATGAAGGCATAGAGCCTTTACTACATGAAAATGAAAATTAATGAATACACTGTGTACAGTAATTTACCTGATAAGACAGACCTCAGAAAATTACTTTANGTGTGGCCGAGTTATCTGGACTGCCAGGTTATCGAGTGCCGAGTTTTCGAGACTCTACTGTATCAATATGCTAAGTTATTATCTGGAAGTTTTGGTTTACTGGCTACTTTATTTCAGTCATCTAGAATGTCAGTAATGATGATTGAATCTCTGCTTTAGTTTTATAAGGCAAACTCTTAGTACAGGTAGCCCTCGGTTTATGCCACATTTCCGTTCCTACAAAAGCCGGCGCAAATCGAATTGGCGTAAAACGAACCTGTATTTATAGTGAGGTATAGGGTTAGGTTCTACATAAGTGAAAAATAAGCTAATAATTTTGTTTATTAATACAATATAATACAAAATACATATAAATTTTTAATTTTTAAAATATATTTTATCATAAAATAAAGTAAAATGTTTTTATTTAAAAATTTTAGTTTTGAATTTCTTACATTTTTCGGAAAAAAGTATCCATCTTTAATTGTTTACATTTTTGATTTTTTTCATTAAGAATTTCGTAATATGGTCGAATATGATGCTCATTTTTACATTTGCACTTCGCTCCCAACATTGTCTAACTCACAAACTTCATCCGTCAAACTTTCCTTAGTTGAAAGGATACGTTAACCCGACGTAGAGCTACAGACGAGCGAAGACACTGATTGGTCGACCACCGGTCAGCGTAGTGCACATATAAGGTCAGTTTGAGCAGAAAAATTCAAGGTGGCTAAGGAGATATAAATATCGTCTGGCCAATGAGAAGTAGATTTGTCTCACTAATGATAATTTGTGATCGCCGGAAGTGCTATTGTGTCGTAAGGTGTTTTCCTGAATGAACTGATATGAGATACATTCATTGGTGCTATGGATTCAGACGCCATTTATTGGTTTATTAAGTTTAATATCTTGACTCGTGGGTACCTAAAAGCTTAGTATTTTAATATTAATTTAATGCAAATGTATACATACCCAATAATATTTAACAGAAAAAATAAATATATATAATAAAAATCTTTGTTTTAACATATGTACAATGTTGCGGCTCGGTAAATACGTCAACACTGAAATGAAAATCAGTCTAGCATAGGGAAAATCGGTGAATTACACCTCGAAACAGCGAATTGCGCAGCGACGTTATTGTGAATCGGCATAAATTGAACCGGCGTAAATCGAGAGCTATCTGTATTACAGTTTTTATTGAATGTTTATAGTTTATTTTCTGCTTTTTATTATAAAAAATTAGTACTTCTTTTTTATTGTTCACACACTTTCTGAAGTTGTGGCAATTAACAGCTTGGCAGAGTCTATTTTACGCCGTTTAATTCTGGGAAAGCAAAGAGAAGGGAGTAAGATTAGAACAGAGCATATGTCATAGAAATTCTGATTATGTTTTCTGAAAGAATATTATTATATTTATCAGAGGGAAACAAATGTTTAAGTGAAACTATATAATGAATTTAGACATATAATTAAATAGGAATGTGATATATAATTAAACAATAAAGATTTAAAAACAGTGATGTACGTGCATAGTATATTTTATTAGAAAAATAAGATTAAAAATATTTTGTTATGCATTAATTCTTACAAAGTTAATGTGACAAGAATTCTAAGAGAATCCTTAAATAATATATATAAATATTTTCTAATAATAAAGCATTTACAGAAATATATATATTTCTGTAAATGCTTTATTGTTAGAAAAGATAAAACTAAACTAAATTATTTCTACTTTTCCTTTTACAAATATTGTTTTTCTTTAAAGAGGTAATTGGCATGGCAGTGTTGCCATCAAGGTGCTAAATATGGATCATGTAGATGACAAAAAAACGCTTGAAACATTTAAACAAGAGGTAAATTTACATTATGCTGTTGTAAAAATCTATTACATTATTTTTAAGTAAATTAATTAAAATAAATTTCATTCTAAATTTATAATTATTAAGTTTAAACTAAATACATTAATAACTTTTAAATTATTTATTTTGTAGGTAGCAACGTTTCGAAAAACAAGGCATGAGAATTTAGTTCTTTTCATGGGTGCTTGCATGAATCCGCCTCACTTAGCAATAGTCACAAGGTAATTTGATTTGATAGTTTTTGAAGGATATTCTGTATTTTTGAATTGAGGTTTTTAAGAATAATATTTATAATTGTTGAATTTATTTAAAAGCTATTTGTCTTCCAATAAATTTTACATTGGGTCTTTTTTAAGATGAAAAATAAGGTTTCAATTAGTTTCTTTAGGAAGAATTTATTAAGAATTGAAACATTTTTGATATGGTTTAGCTCTAGAAGACTGACTTTTATTAAAAGAAAGCCTTCTGAATGTAATTTTACACAAATAGATATTTCACACATAAAGATTACATTTAGTTTATTATTGATTTATGAGTTGGAGTTTTATTAAAATTGTCAAATTTTTTAATACCTATTTATGAAAAATACATTTTTTTGAGATCTATTATTATTTGAACATGATGACTGTTAAAAATGAAGAAAAGCATTTCTTTTTTTGATTAGTTAATTCTAATTCATGCTGGTTGTTGGTAATTACATATTTTATTAAGCAGCTGGGATGCAAAACTTTTCACCATGGCCATTTCTGTAAATCTATAACATGTTTTGGCCATTTATTTTCATTTATTGAGCAATTTATCATTATAATATACTACAATTAGGACTAAGATTCAATAGAATTTGCTGCTTAAAAATATTTTAAACTATTGTAAAGCTTTTCTAGCAAAGTCGTGTATCTGTACATCAAGAAATATAATGAGTAGACTGATAATTTGGCTTGTGACAGTCTTTGTCAAAGATGCAAGCTCATTTAATACTTTCAAATCTATAAAATTATATAACAAATAAGTTTATAAGCAAAACTATATTCTGATAATTAAATAATTTAAAATACAATGAGGGCACTTAAAGGAAATAATTTCAGGATATTCAGAATTATTTTATAGAAAAAACACTGTTCATACTTTAATAGATAGATTTCTTAATAGTTAAAATGCATTATATGTTGAAAAAAAATATACAGTAGAATCTTGTTTTAACAGATCACAGAACAATGGATTTTTTCTCGGGTCCTGCCAAATCAATGTAATTTTATGTCATTTTAGCAGATCTATAACTTGGAATAACAGATTTTTTCTAGTTCCATCCATTGTAAACTTTGTGATTTTTCATCGTTGGGTATTTTTGGGAATTTGTAGAGCTCGACGATGCATTTGTTATATCTCAGATGATATGTATGATTGAGAAATTGTATGAAGAGTGTCAACACGGCAATACAATTAAGGAGAAGCCACCTGATGGACATTCTGACACTGGTCCAAGTATAATGCTAAAATTTAGCAAGGCCATGGAATCTTTCCAAGTTGTGAAGACCCTCCTGTTAAGTATTAGCATAAATGACCAGGCTGTACTGTACATGATGTTGCTAATTTCAAGCGATTGTTGTATTCAATAGGCAGAAAAATGGCATCAGAACAAACCAAGATGGACAAGTTTTTTAACAAATTGAAGATAAGTGATGTACTGATGAGCATATGTAATTTTCTTCTTTTTGTGCCTACACTTTATACAGTAGAGTCCCGAAAACTCAGCACTTGATAACCAGGTAGTCCGTATAACTCGGCCACACCCTGGCAGGGTGAAAAACCCTTAGTTAATTTTCATTATAGACAGCTTTATGCCTCATAAAGTATTTTTCTGAGGTCTGTCTTTCAGGTAAATTACTGTACACTGTGTATTCATTCATTTTCATTTTCATGTAGTAAAGGCTCTATGCCTTCATGAAGCACATACTTTTCTCTTGTTTAAGGGTATTTGGGCAGTTTATTCTCTGTTGTATTCTCAAGCAAACAATACATACAAGTACAGTACAGTATTTTCTGAGGAAACACTTGTATTTATTCTTTTTTAACTTCATTCCCGATAACCCGGCATTTTCACAAACTCGGCCACCCTTCGGTCCACATTAGGGCTAGTTTTTGGAACTCTACTGTACAATTTCCATCAACTTTGTTGTATACATGTACAATATACAATTTTATAACATACATGTTTTTATAGAATAGAGATCTCAAGAGATTGAACAATTTCAAGTACATGTATTTTTTCTATGTTGGGGGTTAAATAATGGATTCTTGTCTAGTCTTGTATTCAATTTTACAAACTCTATGACAGCTTTTCTTTTCTGCTAGACTTATTACATTATCGATTAGAAACAGGACAATCTTTAGAAAATCACATTTTTATTTCCTAGATTATACATTTCAGACTTTGAGTCCCTTTTCAATCTTTTGTGGTGTAACTGTTTAGGAAATAATGCATACAAGTTAATATAAAATTTTTGCACTGTTACAAAATTTGTAAAAATTTATAACTTACATGGTTTTGAGAAGCACAGAAATTGTGACAATTGATAAAATACGGATGACAATTATTATTTTACTGGTATTTTACAGGTTTGATTTTCTAAAGATTGTCCTGTTTCTGAATGATGATGTAACAAGTCTAGCAGAAAAGAAAAGCAGTTATAGAGCTTGTAAAATTGATTAAATAATGGATATTTACCTGGAGGAGTGGGAAGTTCATTGTTTGTCATATAACAGATTCTCAGAAAAACAGATTATTTTTGGCGGCCCTAGTGATCTGTTAAAATGAGATTATACTGTAATTGACAGAATTAAACTGTTAGATTTTATCATAATTGATTTCTATTAATTTATTTTTGAGATTTTACTATCTAAGATTTTATATTTGTACTTAATTTGTACATTTGTCTGTGATATGTATTTCTATTTTATTAAATTAATATTTAATTTGGATTTTTAAATAATGAAATTTATATTGTAAAATATATGTATTTTATTAATGAAATTTAATTGTTTGATAATTTTATTTTTTAGTCTATGTAAAGGCAACACACTTTATACACAAATTCACCTTTTGAAAGACAAACTCAGTCTTAACAAAACAGTTTCTATTGCACAACAAATATCACAGGTATTTAATTTAATTTTTTAAAAATATAATTTTGAAATTAGTGTAGAGTAATAAATTTATTACATGATTTAGAATATTTGAGAGTGGATTATTATGAATGTATTTAATTGTGATTTAGAAAAAAATATATATTTGAATGTGATATATTAGTTGACTGGTTTCTATTGGATCTGTGTGTTGTGGACCTAGAGTAATGGCTCCGAAAATGACAACGTGCCTAGAGATATGATTTTGAGAGAAACTCAGCAGCGTTATCTCAACTTTTTAGGCAAAAGGCATATCCGAGCCAAAAATGCTAGAGCAGCCAGTTAAGGTGTGGAGTGTGTGTGTGTCACAAATTGCCAGAATGTTGTAAAAATGGTGTTGGAGATTTTTACAAGAGAGAAACAAGCCTCTTGATGGAGAAAAGATGGAAAGCTGTGGTCTTCCATCTCTATCACAAGCATCTTCATCCAGTGTTTCTAAATTTTATCATGATGGACTGGTAAAATTATCGATAATTTTATGTGGATCAGTTATTATATGAATCTATGAATTATTTTATTTATTATGATTATCTGAGTTACTGTATGTAAGAAGGTATGAGAAATAATTCTAGATTACTACAGTAGAGCATCGATTATCTGAGTACCGATCAACCGAAACATCAGTTAACTGAAAGTGTTTCAGTCGGCAAATTCAAATTTCTGCTACTGCTTTCTCTCCCTGCCAACCTAAACTGTAGGCCTACTTTAATTAATGTACTATTTTATCTAAGATATGTAAGGTATGAATTTGTAAATGTGATTCAAAATATATACAGTACAATTTTGTGTTTAATATATTTTTCGTAAATGATCAGTTAGCCAAAAAATCAGTTATCTGAACAACCCCAGTCCCGCATTATTTCGGATAATCAATGTTCTACTGTATTTAAATGTATAGTAATAAGCTAAAATCAGCAATATTAGCCAGATGTAATCAGTTGTACTTTTCAGTCTTATTTAACCACCTAAAAGGGGTTTTTTGGACTAATAAACAAATTGTTATTTCTTTCATATTTGATTTTCACTGGGAGTTCAAAAATTACTCAGAAACAATTTTAATTTTCAGATATTTAATTTATATGCATGTTGGATTGAATGTTTTTGCAGATCCTCTCCAGTAATATTTTATGTAAAATTTTTTATACAATGGGTGCCATCTATGAGACCACATTAACAGTTTGTAATCAACTACAACAACTATCTTGTTTAACTCATCTAAAATAATTCTTGAACTTTGGTGAAAGTCGGATTTGAAGGATATAACATTGCTTATTAGTCCAAAAAACCCCTTTTAGGTGCTTAAATAAGTAACTATATAAATATCACTTGTAATGAACTGTGCCTCAGTACAGTCAAATATTTTTCTGCAGACCAGTGGAATTTTTTCACAGAGTAGCAGTGAGAAACACTGTCTTTATCTCTTCCATCCTCTCTTCCACTTTGAAAGTTGAAATCAAGGCTGCAAGGATTGTCTCGTGTTTTGGTGTCATTTAGGCATTCTAGCAGTTTCATATTTTAAAGTAATGAAGTACATGCAACTGTGGAAGAGTAATTTTGATTTCAATGTCCTGCATTCTATGTACCTACAGGACACAAAAATTGGCACTATATTATGACAAGTGGTCAAATTGTCTGGGAGACAAAACAAGGTGTTAATGCAGAAAATCAGATTTTTGTTCTATGTGTTATTTTGTTTAGTCCTGTGCAGTCACATTTCTCAACTGGTGTGACTGCTGACCCGTAGGGCTCTACAGTCTATCATGGTGTGAGGGTTTTAGTGATCTATGATGTGAGAAACATTGAGAACCATTGGTGTATAGTTTACTTACATTAAACTTTACAAGATTATGTATAATTTGCAGTTGTTTGTTACTTTTCAATCATTTTTTATAATTACAAAAAATAAAACATTTCAAAATGTAAAACAATCAGTCTTGTAATTACATATTATGGTTGCTTTTTTAAAAAGTTATTCAAACAATTCAAAAAGTAAGAAGTACACTTTTTATTACTAAGATCATCATCACATCAGATTATGAATAAAACTCAAAAGAAGAATTAAGTTATACAGTAGATTATAACAACCCTTGTAATAACAAAATTTTAGATTTTTACTGACCTTACCACAACAAAATCTTTCAATTGCACAAACATTTATAACAAACTTTCAGTTTAACATTCTTTTTCTGTCAGTCCCACAGTAATAGAATTCCTGTAATTTTCTCTTTGATACATCCATGACTTCTTTTCCTCTTCCAACTGGTAAATGATAGTACCTGAAAAAGAAGGGCAAGTGCAGAAGAAACTAATTAGTCTTACGTATAATAACCTTGACCAGACCCAAAAAATAACACAACTGGTAGAAACAGGTGAAAAGATGATCATTTAACTTATTTTTCACTTAAGGCACGAGGGTAAGATGTTGGGAAGAGAGGAATGTGGCCAGCTCCTTCTGATTTAGAATTTCTACAGTAAATGTTTCAAATCGTTTTTTTTAAACTCCTTTGATTTGGAGTTTCAGTTCTGTAATTCATGTAACACTTGAAGATGAAATATTGTAGGTTCAAGAATGGTTGCAAAGAATAAAATAAGGACATGTCATACATGTGTTACATTGTTTTTAATATACTTGTTAATATATTTCAATTAATTGAAGATCTATCAAATTTGTCTGTAGATAAAATGCGTTCTGAATTAAAACATCTAATTTTATTTGCTTTATTTGAATAAAATGCACAACTTTTAAGTTTTTTACAATAATGTTTAAATTCTGTGCTTATATTACTTATAAAGCCATTTTTTTTACAAATAATCTTAATGTAATATTTATTATTGTTTGTTTCTTCTCAGTGCTTTGCTCATAATATGAACAATTTTGAATATCTTTTACTTATTTCTATTTCAGGGGATGGGATATCTTCACGCCAGAGAGATCGTTCACAAAGATTTAAAGACAAGAAACATTTTTTATGAAAACGGCAAGGTCGTCATAACGGATTTCGGTCTGTTTTCAGTCACAAAGTTATGCCACGGAAACAGGTATTTACATCTCATTTTACATAATATAAATCACACCAATTGACGCACTCCACTGGCTTTGCCAGGCTACCTTAAGACCAGTTTAATAATTAGATATAAAATAATTAGACTAGAGGCCACCTTGTGATAAATTTAATAAAATAGTTTAAATTGATAAAATTAATACTGGTACTAAGTGCCGCTTTTCTTTTATAACGTTATTCTGAAGAGGGTTGCTAGTATGCAGTATATAAGTATATAACTTATGTTAACTTACCTGTATTACTTAACAGTAAAATAGGTAAGTTAAGTAATATGATATATTTTAAATATGTATAATAAGATAAGTAAAAATCCTTTAAAATTGAATCCAATCTTAGTGTTAATATTTAAGTAATGTGGACTACTACAAAATTAAAGATTGTTTATCTTAAAACATTGACAATAAATTTTTTCTGTGATTTACAGGAAGGGAGAATGGTTGACCATTCCCAAAGGCTGGTTATGTTATCTGGCGCCCGAAGTAATTCACAGTCTGAGGGCAGGAAACCAACAGGAAGGTGACGACCTCCCATTCTCTACGGCTTCGGACGTCTACGCTTTCGGGTGAGCTCGCAGTCGAATATTTATAATGCCACTTTAAAATCTATAAGATTCTATAATTTAAACGTCTCAATTTTAACAAATGTTTAATCTGTTACAATTAATTCATAATGTGCTTATTATTAGTAATGCTTCTTACACACGTCAGCGTACAAATATACAAACTGGTCAGATTCGTACATTTAAATTATTTTTAAGCCACCGTCAAATAATTAAAGTTTATTACTAATGCTACCAAAAGACTCGTAAATTTTAAATAATAGTCCGTCGCACCCGAAACTTACCTCGGAAAAGTTAATGTTTTGGTTTATTTTTCAGGACGGTCTGGTACGAACTTCTGTGCGGAGAATGGCCATTTCAAGGACTTCCTTCGGAGGCCATTATTTGGCAAGTGGGAAAAGGAGTGAAACAGTCTTTAGCAAACATACAAGCTTCACGTGACGTTAAGGTAATTCTAAGCCAATTTTTCATAGTTTGTATTTAGCACGTAGATTAAAGCGTTAGAAATACAATGTATTGAAATTAAATGACAGAATTAAGTAATTATAAAATTTCGTGGAGATTCTACAAGCAAATGTGCTAAAGTCAGTTTAAAAAATAATTCGAGTGTGCATTTTGCACATGCAAATAGATTAAACTATAATGCCGATCCAACAAAAGTTTTTCTATCGCTATTAATCCTTAGAAAGTAATGTTTGTAGTCATCTGTAGCAATATCGTTGTTATTGTTTTTTTCTCTTTAAAGGAAATCCTGATGATGTGTTGGGCTTTCAAATCATCGGATAGACCAGAATTTAGTAAATTACTAACAATTCTGTCACAATTACCTTTGCTTCCCAAGAAACGATTGGCAAGAAGTCCCTCGCATCCCATACATCTGTCACGCTCGGCAGAATCCGTTTTTTAAATCGTCGCGGAAGTAACGGACGGACGGCTCGACGGGACGCTCGCTAGTATCCGAACGTTAATTTCACGTAACTATGCACGTCCGAAGTCTGTTTGGACCTCCGCCGACTCGTCCGCAAGACTCGGGAGCGTGCAAGAATGGGTAAACGGTAAGAGTAGGGGGTCCAGAAAACGGCACGAACACGAAATGCCGTGCGAGCCATCCACTCTCGCTACGGAAATACTAATTTTATTCACGTTTCACACCGTCGTGCCCGTCGAGTCCACTTATTAAGTCTGTCGGGAGTCGTGGAATTCCTAGACGAGTATGAACTTGGCACTGCGTGCATGCATATTCAAAGATTGCTCTTTATCTGCGTTTAAAAGCTACATATATATATATAAATGCATGTATATATTATTTTATATATACATATATGTATATATAAAATTGATCGATGCATAGTGTTCACTTCTCATGCAAATCATTTAATTTATTATTACATATTATATGTTCTTTACAAAAAACAAGCTGTATTTTTGGGGTTAACGTGACAAGAAGGATATACCCGTTTATATTTAAACGAACGTTTTAATATTTTCAAATATCGCAAAACTTCTTTGTCGACATTTTACTCAAAAATTTGTAATTCTCAGGAAATTACACGCCCCAAACTTNTATATATACATACTGTACATACATATACTTATAGACTCAATTAACGTTCTTTAATGGAAAACTAAAAATGCGTTAATGGATAAAAGACAGAGATGTTCGCGTTCTTACACAGAACCGTTTATTTTCTTTTGTCCCGACTGACTGAATGACTGATTCATCATCGCCCAGAGCAAACCGCTGGACCTAGAGAGATGAAATTTGGTACGCAGTTAGGGTACGTCACGAAAACGCGCACTAAAAAGGGATTTTTCGAAATTTCCCCGCGGGGGGAAAGAGAGAGGGAGAGGATTAAGGCTTAACCGGAAGAACGGCTTCTACCATATAATTTTAGATACGATTTTTTGTTTTTAACTACGTTTAATTTTCATTGAGTACTTAGGTGTATTAAATTGACGTATCTTTAGAAAGCTTCAACCTCTGTTTTCTGCCATGGAAGTTTTCGGACTTAGCTTTATAGAAGCTTGTCCTTGTCGAAGAGCGAGAACTCGTGGTATAGACGCTTTATTTACATTTTATACACACGCGGTAGAGCTTATTTTGTGGCTGGAAGCGCTTTTACTATTCACGACGTTAATCGCTGAGGATGTTCCTCGCAACGAAAACTTTCTGATCTTTGGAAATTATTCGCTCTACGTCGAAATAATCGTGTTTATATTAACATCATACGTCGCTTTAGCGGTACTCTACTACGAGGTAATTATGGAGTCTGTCTTCTGCACCGTTACTTATCAAATCGAATATATTTATGTTACGTCGGGTATGATGCGCGTGCTTCTATCCTTCGCCTGATTGTTACTAATATTGGTTAAAAAATTGAAGAAAATTTCTACGCAACTGCAATTTTCCAATAACGCAACCGAGGGTTTCTTGCAAGATCTGATGGAAAAACTTCTGGAAGTCTGGGAAATGTTTGAAGACATCAACGAAAAATGCAAGTTCTTTTTCCCTCTGATTTATGTTAATTTTGTCTACGAAGTCCGCTTTCTTTTGTACGCTGTATTCTTTTTTCACATCGATATTCTTCTTCGTTTTATCGTCGCTGTCTTCGCCTTCGTATTAACGGTATTAACTTTAGCAACGTCTCGGGCACTATCGTCATTTACTTCTATCGTAAGTATCATTTTTATTTATTAAATTTCACGTATTATATCTGTAATGTCATTAAGCAACAGCAAACATTTTCCGTGTAATATAATATCTTTTCAAGTGTACGATAATTTCATTTCTATAGGGAAGTTTTTTTCTTCGCAGCTGACAGTGGAATACAGATTTAAAGTATTTGCTTTTAAGAAGTTAATGTTCCTAAATCAGCAATTTGCTCACTTACATATAAAAATATTTTTTTTCCAGATTTCTGGTTTTATGAAGAGATTTGGAGGAAGACCTTTTGGAATATCCGTGGCGGGATTTTTCTTTGCAAAGAGGAATTTTCTGATTAGAGTGAGTCGAGATAAACCGAAACCGTGTTTTATACGCTTGCGAAATTCATTAACTGATATTTTAAAATAAAGCTTTATACCTTTTACAGATAGCGAACTCTGTAATTTACGCAAATATGACAACCGGTTGATCGATCGAGACTCTATCTAGCACTTTTAGGACACGAATTCAAATCCGTCGAAGGAACTCCATACGCGCCGATTAAAATATATGAGGATTTTTCTCTCGTTATACGATTAATTTCATAGTTTGGCAAAATGAGGACAAACATAAAGAAATGCCCTCCTAGTAGTACCTCACGTAGGAAAAAGGCCGAAATAAAAATTCCTATGGAAACGTATCAAATATGATAGAATCTAAAACAAAACGTTTTAACGAGTTGGCGAGAGACGTGGTAATTTTCTCTAGAAGTCAACGTTCGATGATTTTTAACAAATGGAAATCATAAAATATATTGCGTAACATGTTTTAGTAGTTTCGTAANAATATTTGAGAGTGGATTATTATGAATGTATTTAATTGTGATTTAGAAAAAAATATATATTTGAATGTGATATATTAGTTGACTGGTTTCTATTGGATCTGTGTGTTGTGGACCTAGAGTAATGGCTCCGAAAATGACAACGTGCCTAGAGATATGATTTTGAGAGAAACTCAGCAGCGTTATCTCAACTTTTTAGGCAAAAGGCATATCCGAGCCAAAAATGCTAGAGCAGCCAGTTAAGGTGTGGAGTGTGTGTGTCACAAATTGCCAGAATGTTGTAAAAATGGTGTTGGAGATTTTTACAAGAGAGAAACAAGCCTCTTGATGGAGAAAAGATGGAAAGCTGTGGTCTTCCATCTCTATCACAAGCATCTTCATCCAGTGTTTCTAAATTTTATCATGATGGACTGGTAAAATTATCGATAATTTTATGTGGATCAGTTATTATATGAATCTATGAATTATTTTATTTATTATGATTATCTGAGTTACTGTATGTAAGAAGGTATGAGAAATAATTCTAGATTACTACAGTAGAGCATCGATTATCTGAGTACCGATCAACCGAAACATCAGTTAACTGAAAGTGTTTCAGTCGGCAAATTCAAATTTCTGCTACTGCTTTCTCTCCCTGCCAACCTAAACTGTAGGCCTACTTTAATTAATGTACTATTTTATCTAAGATATGTAAGGTATGAATTTGTAAATGTGATTCAAAATATATACAGTACAATTTTGTGTTTAATATATTTTTCGTAAATGATCAGTTAGCCAAAAAATCAGTTATCTGAACAACCCCAGTCCCGCATTATTTCGGATAATCAATGTTCTACTGTATTTAAATGTATAGTAATAAGCTAAAATCAGCAATATTAGCCAGATGTAATCAGTTGTACTTTTCAGTCTTATTTAACCACCTAAAAGGGGTTTTTTGGACTAATAAACAAATTGTTATTTCTTTCATATTTGATTTTCACTGGGAGTTCAAAAATTACTCAGAAACAATTTTAATTTTCAGATATTTAATTTATATGCATGTTGGATTGAATGTTTTTGCAGATCCTCTCCAGTAATATTTTATGTAAAATTTTTTATACAATGGGTGCCATCTATGAGACCACATTAACAGTTTGTAATCAACTACAACAACTATCTTGTTTAACTCATCTAAAATAATTCTTGAACTTTGGTGAAAGTCGGATTTGAAGGATATAACATTGCTTATTAGTCCAAAAAACCCCTTTTAGGTGCTTAAATAAGTAACTATATAAATATCACTTGTAATGAACTGTGCCTCAGTACAGTCAAATATTTTTCTGCAGACCAGTGGAATTTTTTCACAGAGTAGCAGTGAGAAACACTGTCTTTATCTCTTCCATCCTCTCTTCCACTTTGAAAGTTGAAATCAAGGCTGCAAGGATTGTCTCGTGTTTTGGTGTCATTTAGGCATTCTAGCAGTTTCATATTTTAAAGTAATGAAGTACATGCAACTGTGGAAGAGTAATTTTGATTTCAATGTCCTGCATTCTATGTACCTACAGGACACAAAAATTGGCACTATATTATGACAAGTGGTCAAATTGTCTGGGAGACAAAACAAGGTGTTAATGCAGAAAATCAGATTTTTGTTCTATGTGTTATTTTGTTTAGTCCTGTGCAGTCACATTTCTCAACTGGTGTGACTGCTGACCCGTAGGGCTCTACAGTCTATCATGGTGTGAGGGTTTTAGTGATCTATGATGTGAGAAACATTGAGAACCATTGGTGTATAGTTTACTTACATTAAACTTTACAAGATTATGTATAATTTGCAGTTGTTTGTTACTTTTCAATCATTTTTTATAATTACAAAAAATAAAACATTTCAAAATGTAAAACAATCAGTCTTGTAATTACATATTATGGTTGCTTTTTTAAAAAGTTATTCAAACAATTCAAAAAGTAAGAAGTACACTTTTTATTACTAAGATCATCATCACATCAGATTATGAATAAAACTCAAAAGAAGAATTAAGTTATACAGTAGATTATAACAACCCTTGTAATAACAAAATTTTAGATTTTTACTGACCTTACCACAACAAAATCTTTCAATTGCACAAACATTTATAACAAACTTTCAGTTTAACATTCTTTTTCTGTCAGTCCCACAGTAATAGAATTCCTGTAATTTTCTCTTTGATACATCCATGACTTCTTTTCCTCTTCCAACTGGTAAATGATAGTACCTGAAAAAGAAGGGCAAGTGCAGAAGAAACTAATTAGTCTTACGTATAATAACCTTGACCAGACCCAAAAAATAACACAACTGGTAGAAACAGGTGAAAAGATGATCATTTAACTTATTTTTCACTTAAGGCACGAGGGTAAGATGTTGGGAAGAGAGGAATGTGGCCAGCTCCTTCTGATTTAGAATTTCTACAGTAAATGTTTCAAATCGTTTTTTTTAAACTCCTTTGATTTGGAGTTTCAGTTCTGTAATTCATGTAACACTTGAAGATGAAATATTGTAGGTTCAAGAATGGTTGCAAAGAATAAAATAAGGACATGTCATACATGTGTTACATTGTTTTTAATATACTTGTTAATATATTTCAATTAATTGAAGATCTATCAAATTTGTCTGTAGATAAAATGCGTTCTGAATTAAAACATCTAATTTTATTTGCTTTATTTGAATAAAATGCACAACTTTTAAGTTTTTTACAATAATGTTTAAATTCTGTGCTTATATTACTTATAAAGCCATTTTTTTTACAAATAATCTTAATGTAATATTTATTATTGTTTGTTTCTTCTCAGTGCTTTGCTCATAATATGAACAATTTTGAATATCTTTTACTTATTTCTATTTCAGGGGATGGGATATCTTCACGCCAGAGAGATCGTTCACAAAGATTTAAAGACAAGAAACATTTTTTACGAAAACGGCAAGGTCGTCATAACGGATTTCGGTCTGTTTTCAGTCACAAAGTTATGCCACGGAAACAGGTATTTACATCTCATTTTACATAATATAAATCACACCAATTGACGCACTCCACTGGCTTTGCCAGGCTACCTTAAGACCAGTTTAATAATTAGATATAAAATAATTAGACTAGAGGCCACCTTGTGATAAATTTAATAAAATAGTTTAAATTGATAAAATTAATACTGGTACTAAGTGCCGCTTTTCTTTTATAACGTTATTCTGAAGAGGGTTGCTAGTATGCAGTATATAAGTATATAACTTATGTTAACTTACCTGTATTACTTAACAGTAAAATAGGTAAGTTAAGTAATATGATATATTTTAAATATGTATAATAAGATAAGTAAAAATCCTTTAAAATTGAATCCAATCTTAGTGTTAATATTTAAGTAATGTGGACTACTACAAAATTAAAGATTGTTTATCTTAAAACATTGACAATAAATTTTTTCTGTGATTTACAGGAAGGGAGAATGGTTGACCATTCCCAAAGGCTGGTTATGTTATCTGGCGCCCGAAGTAATTCACAGTCTGAGGGCAGGAAACCAACAGGAAGGTGACGACCTCCCATTCTCTACGGCTTCGGACGTCTACGCTTTCGGGTGAGCTCGCAGTCGAATATTTATAATGCCACTTTAAAATCTATAAGATTCTATAATTTAAACGTCTCAATTTTAACAAATGTTTAATCTGTTACAATTAATTCATAATGTGCTTATTATTAGTAATGCTTCTTACACACGTCAGCGTACAAATATACAAACTGGTCAGATTCGTACATTTAAATTATTTTTAAGCCACCGTCAAATAATTAAAGTTTATTACTAATGCTACCAAAAGACTCGTAAATTTTAAATAATAGTCCGTCGCACCCGAAACTTACCTCGGAAAAGTTAATGTTTTGGTTTATTTTTCAGGACGGTCTGGTACGAACTTCTGTGCGGAGAATGGCCATTTCAAGGACTTCCTTCGGAGGCCATTATTTGGCAAGTGGGAAAAGGAGTGAAACAGTCTTTAGCAAACATACAAGCTTCACGTGACGTTAAGGTAATTCTAAGCCAATTTTTCATAGTTTGTATTTAGCACGTAGATTAAAGCGTTAGAAATACAATGTATTGAAATTAAATGACAGAATTAAGTAATTATAAAATTTCGTGGAGATTCTACAAGCAAATGTGCTAAAGTCAGTTTAAAAAATAATTCGAGTGTGCATTTTGCACATGCAAATAGATTAAACTATAATGCCGATCCAACAAAAGTTTTTCTATCGCTATTAATCCTTAGAAAGTAATGTTTGTAGTCATCTGTAGCAATATCGTTGTTATTGTTTTTTTCTCTTTAAAGGAAATCCTGATGATGTGTTGGGCTTTCAAATCATCGGATAGACCAGAATTTAGTAAATTACTAACAATTCTGTCACAATTACCTTTGCTTCCCAAGAAACGATTGGCAAGAAGTCCCTCGCATCCCATACATCTGTCACGCTCGGCAGAATCCGTTTTTTAAATCGTCGCGGAAGTAACGGACGGACGGCTCGACGGGACGCTCGCTAGTATCCGAACGTTAATTTCACGTAACTATGCACGTCCGAAGTCTGTTTGGACCTCCGCCGACTCGTCCGCAAGACTCGGGAGCGTGCAAGAATGGGTAAACGGTAAGAGTAGGGGGTCCAGAAAACGGCACGAACACGAAATGCCGTGCGAGCCATCCACTCTCGCTACGGAAATACTAATTTTATTCACGTTTCACACCGTCGTGCCCGTCGAGTCCACTTATTAAGTCTGTCGGGAGTCGTGGAATTCCTAGACGAGTATGAACTTGGCACTGCGTGCATGCATATTCAAAGATTGCTCTTTATCTGCGTTTAAAAGCTACATATATATATATAAATGCATGTATATATTATTTTATATATACATATATGTATATATAAAATTGATCGATGCATAGTGTTCACTTCTCATGCAAATCATTTAATTTATTATTACATATTATATGTTCTTTACAAAAAACAAGCTGTATTTTTGGGGTTAACGTGACAAGAAGGATATACCCGTTTATATTTAAACGAACGTTTTAATATTTTCAAATATCGCAAAACTTCTTTGTCGACATTTTACTCAAAAATTTGTAATTCTCAGGAAATTACACGCCCCAAACTTAACAAAAAGATTTGCAGGATAGCTTTTTTTAAATTACTTTTATAAGGTGGTTCGCACGGTACGGGAGTTAGACTTTGTTATTTTCGTTTGCCAATTTATCGAGGACCGAGAGAAGTTTGGCCACGACCAGTTAAAACCGATCTTTGGGCAGAAAACAAAATAAAATATATCGAACAAATCGATTGATTTGCTCGGAAAAAGGTGTGAAATTTGTCACAGATGTCGTGCAAGGACATTTCTTGCGCATTTGAAATTTAGGATGACATCGAAACTGCTGCAAAGATATAGTTTGGATATGTTTGCGCCCTCGTTTTGAATCCTAATTTTAAAATTTTTAATCATTTTTCATTTACAATTTACACGACGCATTCGTTTTTAGTTTACCCACAACGCATAATTTTATATAGAAATGAAAATGTTGCCAGTAAGCGGCGCATTTTCATTTCCGTTCTCATTTTGACTAAGGTAATGAGATTTTTGTCAAACTTTTAAATTGTATTCTTTACGAACTGCTAATCAGGCACCATACGGAACTGTTCTTACAATATTTTTTTATCCTTTCTTGGGTCACAATTTTAAGTAACTACAGTTTACCAGTGCAGAAAAGATAATTGTTCCTATCATTACTTACGCGACACGCTATTTGTTAATTTACTTATTAGCGTACGAGGTGTATCGACGGAATCCTTACAGATTGCGAAATTAACGATTTAGCCGATTGAAAAAAGTCAAGGTACTAGTCACAGAAAGAATGCTAAACACAATTACAAATGAAGTGGTGTACGGTGTATGTACAATACTTTGTTTCTCTCGACATAAATGCAGATACAGCTCTCGATTTTGTTTCTATTTATTACGCTAAGAAAGCCTATTATTTGTACGAAACACGATGGATTTTGTGTGCCACTCTTAATTGTAGCGAGGGCACAGAACAGAGAGATGATTTGCGTGACGTTCTGTTTTTCCGTCGAGCTACCAAACGCAAATCGTCATCCGAGAGAAACGCTTTCTCGCACATTCTTCCTCTTACCGACTTGCGTTTGATTTAAAAAAATATTTTTAAAGGCCGAAAGACCTTTAATTTCTGTTTTTTGTACATTGTTTATGATCACAATTGTGTATAATTTTGTATATTTATGTACAATACAGTAAATTTAGTTATAAAGAGATGAAATTCCCAAAAAAAGTCGCAATTAGCTTGCACTGTTTGTATTTATCTCACTCGACTTTATCAAATATTCGATTAAAAAAACATCGTGTCCACACGCGCCGGCATCTCCATTGTTAACGGAAAGAATTCGTATGCAAAACACTACTAAATTATTCAAGCTTCTGTAGAATATTTGATAGAACTAAATATATATAAATATATATATATATATATATATAAAGATTTTTATTTATTATATAATAAACATCTAAAAAATTCGAAAGGTTGTGGAAAAAAACGAAATCCACAAGAAAATTGTAATTTTTCGAGTTTTGTGTTAAAAAAAATTGCATTTAAAAATGGCAAATTTATGTGTACGAGGGCCTCGCACGAGTCCGTTTGGGAATTCGACGCGACTGCTGCAACGACCCGTTCGTTTCCTCGTCTTCTTCCACGATTTTTTTGTGACAAATTCTAGTGATTTGCGACGACGACAAGTTCCTAAAACTTCTGCGCAGATCGTTCTTCACGAAAGTCACGTTCGTTCCACGTCGATTTCTTTCAAACAACACGTCCACGCGGGACCCCGAAAGCGAAGTTCGAAAATTTTCAATCTCCGATGGATACTCTGGAAATTGCTGACTATCAATTCTTAAATGTACAACCGATAATGTATATGATGTCTTTTTTCCAAGTTTTTTTTTTTGTGACTAACTTTAGTATATATACTGTACATATGTATTCAAAGAAATAAAAACACGATGCCAAAGATTAAATCCCCGTCTCGTCGCTTTTAATTCGACAAGGAGTGGCATCGATGATCCACCTGCATCTGTAAACTATAAATTGCGTGCGCGTACACTGGCGAATACAAACTATAGACTGTGATTAACACACAATTAGAAAGCACAGACTACACAACTATACGCAACACGATTACGAAGTAAAGTTGCGCAGCTCTACGAACTTACAGATTCTTTAAAGTTCTTTAAAGATTCCCATGCGACGGCTGGACTTTCGGACACAAGTTTGCGCCGATTTTCAGGTATTTTAATCAAAATTACATTGCCTACCGTGCAGGGAGTAAACATATTTGAATGACAATACAGTGCATTAGGTAAGTGGAAATTTCTCCTCAACGGTTCGGGAATAGCGTAAGTAGCGCATATGTTTACTCGTGCGCTTAGGTGTAATTGTATTTATAACAATGGGCCGTAATCCTGCGTCGATAAAACGGCATCGAGAGAGAGACAAAGGATCCGTAAAAACTAACGTGTTCGAACCCGGATCCGGACGCCAGCAGCAGACACGATAAATTAAAAGGGGTTCTTTTAAGCAGAAATCTGGTATCGAGTGATGAAATACAGATCGATTCACAATAGCAGACGACAGATTTTCACAGTTCGACGAAGTTTTGGCGCAGCAATTGATTATCAATCGTTACATTTTACTTTTAGACAAAAATCATTTAAATCCGATTTAAAAATACCAAACAAATAGAAAAGCATCCTCGTTGCCATTATCGTGCGCCGTCGAAAGGCAATATTTTTACGAAATAATAATAAAATTAAAATATTTTAAGGAAACTATAAAAATTGAGTAAAAATTTAAACAATTGTAAATTTGATAAATTATTATTATTAAAGTCGTTTTAATTAAGTATAAATTTTCGAGCGATTTACCGTGCGAGGCTGCATCCTTGTAAGTTGCCAGATCAAATCCAATCGATCTGGCAACAGTTTCGTTAATTTCAAAATGGCGTCGTGCAGAAGGGATCGTTCGGACTAGTACGAGTTTAGAGTGCGTGCGATATGGAGATTTTCGAGAGATGTTGCGGGTTTATTTACGAGTCTCTAGATACTCCGGTGGCTCTGTTGATAGGAACTGCCGTGGTCGCAACGTTAATTTATTTTTATAATCGAAAATTTCATGCCAAGAAATGGAACGATGGCGTCTGTCAGGCGCCGTCTTGTTTACGATGTAATTCGGGAGACAGCTTTCGAGAGAGAACTGTAGGAAAATTCCAGAATTATCTGGAAGAATGTCGAAATCCCGAAATGCTGTCGGACTTAAAAGAGGCAATTATGGCTAAAAGAGAGAGTCCGGAGACCTTCAAATCCCTTCAACGGCCTACATTACTCTGGTTGAAGCGTATAGAACCGAGAAGATGGTACGATGCGACTCACGTTCACGAAAAAGACGTCGAGATACTAGAAAATAACTTGTCCATAATTTTGGACGAGTTTCGTAGCCTGGAGGGAAAACCCGGTTGGATCGTCAACCAGGCGAATCCCGGATGTTGGAGGATCTACCACTTGATGAGTCAGGGGATCTTCACCGTCAATGCCACCGCCTGTCCCCGGACGGTCGACGTGCTGCGACGACTGTCCGGTCTGATGGTCGGGACGGTCTTTGGCTACGCCAGTTTCTCGGTGCTGGAGCCGGGGACGGCCGTGGCCCCCCACTTCGGAGCCTCCAACTGTCGGATAAGGTGTCACTTGGGTGAGTTTGGCGACGGAAGCGATCTCTAAGTCGAATGGTCGTGCCGGAATGCATGCGAGGCGCTCGTGTGCTTTAAAATTGTAACAAACTCGAACTGGCGGGTGGGTGCGGGGCCGTCGAAGGAGTGGGAAAGTTTTTTCTGGTTCGAAGAAAGCTCATGGGCACGTAGTGAGTTCAATCCCTATAAACTAATGTTATTTTTACTAACGAAAAATAAAATATTTACGACTGCCTTTAATTAATTGAGAAATATTGTACGTAATTTGTTTAAAAAACTAGCAAAAGAGGTCCGCTTTACCCTGTGTGAGCGAGCGAGGTATTGAATTGTGGGCGAGGATGTTTTTGCCACGGCCAAGAAAAATTGCTATATGCCGGTCGGAGAGAGACGCCTTTGGCAAAAGTAAAATATTTGTTGTGTTGTCTTTGTATTTTCACGTTGCCCGTCCCTTAAGGAACGTTCGCTCGCATCTGTACGTCCATATGTTTAGATTGCGTATGAGATAGAACTAATTTATAATTTGAATAGAAAAGATAATTAAGTTTGTTGGATAAGTAATGATAATATTTTAAGATTGCCGTACATATTATAGAGCAGTTTAGCAATTTGACAAGTGTATTTTCCAATTGGCTTCTGGTTACGGCAGTACTAGTAACATTTGTGTTTCTCATATGAAGATGGTTTAAAGAATGGGGTTTTGATAAGTAAGTCTTATTTTATTTGTCCTCGTATTAAAAGATCGAACCTAATTTATTAACATTGGATGAATAGGGTAAATTAAGCATTGACTTATTCTGAAACTGCGTCATCTTTTAATTATTTTTTACTTCACAACTGGGTGCATAGGTAGACACTGGGCACTAGTTGTGTCAGTAATCTTATGAGCATATTTTGTGAATTGATTTTAACTCATAAAGAACTCGAGTTATTACAGTTTTAAAGTGCACGAATATTTTATTTTTTGTTTTCAGTCCATAATTTTTTTTAAATTATCAGAAAAATGTTTTTATTAATTGAAAGCTATTTGCTTGTTTAAATGTGTACATTTATTGATTACACTGTTCTGCATCAAAATTCTCCCTTGAAAGAAAATGCATTATTTTTATGTATATTAGTGTGCCATCATGTGCCAGGTGAAACTTCACCCATCTGCCAGGTGTGTTGACTATATAAGATTCGGCAGGAATCCAAGGAACTTAGTCTTAGACTCTGACACTCTTGCTTGGACAAGTCATGCAAGTGGAAAGACCAACCAGACTGCTTCTACTACATTTGTGGAGAATTGACTTTGAAAGCAGAACAAAAATGCCTCTAGTGAAGAAAACATACTATTGTTCTTTTGGCTGTAAGATGGGAAATTAAAAGAAAATCTGGCTCCTAAAATATGCTGTGATTTGTGCACACGGACATCGACTGGATGGTTGAAGGGGACATGCAAATCGATGTCTTGCCACTCCTGTAGTCTGATGGGAACCTTGGAATCACGTCGATGATTGTTACTTTTCCATGACTGTCGTCGAAGACTATATGGCAAAATTAAAATGCAAGATATGATATCTGAATTGTGAATCTGCACTTAGATCGGTCCCCACGACGAATTGATGCCAGTGCCAGCCCACCTCTGAATTTCAAGTGAGATTCAGAAGAGAAATTGCTCCTGAAGATGCCTCACCAAGATGACAATTAAGTTGTGATGAGCACCTATCATGGAGTCCCATAGAAGAGCCATGGCTCGACACTCAGTTTCTGTTGAACGATCTGATTTGTAATTTGGATCTTTCAAAAAGAGAGACTCGATTACTTGCGTTACATCTCTATCAGTGAAAATTTTTGGCATCCTATTATGGAAAAAGAGAGTTAGGAAGGAAACACAAACAAGAATTTTTTGGGGAATGTACAAGCTAACAACTACGAGGAAATTGTGAAATTGGTAACATTGTATGAAACACTTGGTTGCAATATGTCACTCCAGATGCATTTCCTGATTCTCATTTAGATTTTTTCCTCTGCTAACCTTAGAGCCATTTCTGATGAACACGGAGGAAAGTTTCATCAGATTCTTTCTCAAATGGAAAAGTGGTATGGTGGAAGGTGGAACGAGAACATATTATCAGATTACTGCTGCAATCTACAGCGTGAGACTTCAGAGGAAGAATATAAAAGGAAGAAAACATGTCATTAAGTGTTTTGGTTTTTAAATGTATAGAATTATGAAAAAGGAGTAATTGACACAAATTTATTTTTATCTAATTAGCCAATTAGCAATATGTGTGTAGCTAATAAATATATTTCAAACAGAAATTATATTCCTTCAAAAACCTTGTTTCTCTCAAAAATGGTGGATGTTAGGCCAATTCTCTTGTCAGATTCAGAATCGGCACCATTGAAACTGAAAATCTGTGGAAATTTTGATGGGAGCAGAAATAATTTTTTTTTTTTTGCAGAAAAGTGGGAATTTACATGTGTTTCTATCAATACAATGAATTATATCAATCAAATTTAATCTTATCATAGAAATTCAACTATAGAGAATATAATTTTTTTGTTTCCTATAGGACTACAGGTCGATCCCACTACTTGTTATCTTGTGGTGGGAAACGAAAAGAGATTTTGGGAGAATGGAAAATGTCTGCTCTTTGACGATTCTTTTCTGCACAGTGCACACCATGAGGGAACGCCGGAAAGCAAATCCAGGGTAGTGCTGATGGTCGACCTGTGGCATTCCGAGCTGAACGAAGAAGAGATCGGGTGCGTTCGTTCCATTTATTCATCCGATCTGATATTCGAATGTACATCTTTTACTAATACAGATTAAATATTTTATAATTAGTATTTTCTGCCTTTGATAACTTTTAACAATAATATTTATTGATGTTCTAATCTCATGTGCCTTTCTTAATATATGACAAAATTACATTCGAAATATTGGTAACTCATGAAATTTTCGTTAATTAGTTATATTTATCATTTAATTAGATACATACAAACATTTTCGTTAAGAATGAGGAAAATTTATTTAGATGCAGTGTTTGAGATTATTTTAAATATTGGCGAAGGTATTTTCACAATGGATGAGTGTTGCATTGATTTTGCGTATGGCAGATGCAATAAAAACAAATGTACTCTTGAAAAATTTAGTAAGATATCTGAAATTTAAAGAAATTAATTGTAGACCATCCATTAATATGAGTTTCATATTCTAAAAACATTAATAAAAAAAACACCAACAAAATTGGCATTTGTACTTAGATATTACTTCGATCAACTGTATATGTTGATTTTCCACGAGTGAAAATATCTAACGAAACAAGTTTTATTATGATAACAAATTACTTCAATAATAAACATAAATTAAATAATATTTTGTTGATATTTCTGAAATATTGCACAATTTTGTACAGTATTTTTGCATTTGAAATTAGCAGAATTTTGCACATCTGTTGATACAGTTCATCTGATGATAAAAGAAATAATTTAAGCGATTGAAGTTATATAATTAAAGTGCAGTTGAAATTAATCGAGAAATTTTGAAAGAAATGATCAATTAAATATACTTTCGATGTTTATTGGAATCATTCTTTGTATTGGTTTATGTTCTAGAAGTATTTGTTTTTGTGACTTACTGTTGAGTATAAGTAATAAGTAACACTTGTGATGAGATTTATTTAATGCAATTTTATTTGGAGGATCGTCGTTTAGAGATAAATTTCTCTGTCACACCTTGCATGATTTCTTATTGTTACATTCTTTAGTTTTTAAATGAAATAGGAAGCATGACTGTACATATTTAAGTGGCTTATTACATTAAATTTGTTTATCTATGCATAACATAGTTTTAAATCATTTGATGACATTTTACTATTTGAAACCCATTCTGATTAAACTGTGCAAAGTAGCAATTTAAGTTGCTTCTTTCCTTGCTATATTCAATTGTTATTTATAAAAAAAGTTGTCAGATTATCTTACTTTACTTAAAAACACATAACTTATAGATAATTTGCAATCGAAAAATATTTATATATATATATATAGAATGATGCATCTATTAGACTTGAGAATGAATATTGATGATGATAAAATCTTTTTGTCGATGATTTTGTTGAATTTCCAACATGAGTATCCATTTTGTTACGTTGTGATAAATAGAAATCTACTTAGAGCTAATCCTTTCCTTCTTATCCATTGCATTTCTTAGCTTTAAACTTTTGGTTGTGCATATATTGTTGAATGGTGAGAAAAAAACAGTATAAAATGTCTTGAGACTATATTTGTCCTGATAGAGTAAACTTCCTGATAGAGTAAACTTACAGTGATGATTCTTGTAGTAAATTTTTTATTCAACTCTATCAGTTTATTGCATTGAAACTTGTTGCTGCCAGCCCATTCTTGGTTATTATCCTTACAGAGTGTAGTATGTAATTTGTGTCTAACCTCATCTGATTTATAAAGATGATTATGAACAGTATTGACATTTCTAATGGTAAGAAGTGTGGGAATAAGTTGGAAACATTTCGTAGATCTTATGTTGGTGAGTGATGTGATGTTTCTATTGGAAGTTTAACATTTCTATGATAGGTTAGACAAGTCTATTAAACAATATAGCTTTCCAACTCTGTTTTTTTGACATGTGATAACCTTATTGGTATTGTGTGATCAGACAAGAACTGATATTTTTAGTGTGATATGGCTGCCCTCTATCGGTATTGGGTAAGAACTCTTGACCAAACTTATTTTATAGGCATTTTAATCTGGGTTTTGATAAGTGTCAAAAATTAGGTATTTAATTTTGTAGATGGAATTGGTGATAAATTTTCGAAACTTCTAGAATATGATTGTAAAGTAGCAATTGTTAATTTTTGACATTGCAAGATGACTACCGCATTTTGTATCACTTGACACATGTGATTGTTTATTTTTTGTTCAAATGGTCGGGATGACTCCGTAGCATTCTAAACACCTGGGTAGAATGACATTTAGTCATAGTGTGCTTCAAAATGAGTTTGTTAAAGGAACCGATAGTGAAATGTATACTTGTATTTTGCACAGAACACAGAAACCTACTTTGGAAACAACATTAAATTTCTTTGTCGATCGGGCTGTCTATCTGACTTTACATTCAATTGGTTGTTGACCGACACTTTGCTGTCTGAACACACAGATTGAAAAGCCTTAAAAAAACCGGTAATTTACGGAGCAAAATAATAATTATTAAGTGATGTAAAATTCTTTATACTTACCCAGAACCATAAATTACTGTACAGACAGATTATTTGTTTTTGTTAATTTATAACCTAAATTTAGTGTTTTGGAGTGTGTTTTTATCTTTGGAAGCAAAAGTTTGAGTCGAGTAGAAAACGCTATTCTTTTTTATTTTAGAAATTCTTATAAAAATAAATGTATTTATTTGCTAAGTTTTGTGTGTGATTGCTGTGAGACTGCTGAAGCTAAGCTTTTCTTAACTGGATTATATGTTGGAAACATGACAAAGAACATTGATTCTACTCAAGAAATCTGTACATTATAAGATACAATACAGACTGATTGTGTAATTTTTTTCTTCAACAAGTGTTTGTATAATTTAGCTCAAACGTGACTATGCAGTTCACATATTTGAAAAAAGATGTGAACAAAGTATGTAACTTTGGTCTCCTTTGAGTCAAAAGAGAAATGTTATCGGTTATATTTTTAAGTCTATTGGTGGAATTGTCCAGAAGATATGTTCTGAGAGAATCTGTCATGCCGACGTCAAAATTTTATTACACTGGAAGAATAAAAAGGTAAGCAAATGCCATACAAGTGTTTCTTTTTTAAAATTCTCCACGTTATACAATTCTTGTCAAGATTAAATCTCTCCGGGAGTATTTGTACTATAACTGTTGCATAGATAAGTACAATATTAGAATATAATTGTCAAATGGTTTGTTATCTAGTTTTTGATGTAGTTGGTACACGAGCATGTATATGTTCTTACAATATATTTGATATGTTTCCAGATATGTATCTGTTCGTGCTGACTACATCCTAAAAAGATAATGACTGTTTTGATGTGTTTTATTTAGATCAATAACCATCTTGGATTTGGGCCTTATCTATTTACAGGGTTGTTTAGTGTAAACTTATGATGAAATTGAACTAATTAATCATATTTAGAAAATATTTTATGCTAATTTTTCAGTTATTTGTATAGATTGCTGCAATGATGTGATATATTACTTCAAGTGTTTAACTACTATTTTTTCAGATGTCTGGATCAAGATAGAATTTACTTTTGCTACAAATGAGAAAGAAGGAAATACATAAAGAAGGAATCAACAAAGAATAAATCATAGAAAGAATCAACATAGAATAAACTAGAGAGTGAAGAAAAGAAAAATTGTAATAATATTTTTCAATCGAGCGAAGAAAGAATTTTATTTTGGAACCAAAAAACTGAATTGCTTATCATTGATATCCATACAAAACTAAATGAGAACAGAAAAATATATTTAATTGTGATTAAAATTAATTAAGTTTTAGCTTTTAAACAAATTTCAATTTATATTTTATATTTATTTCAGTAAATTTCATAAAATTGATTGCATTTAAAAAAAAATATATGATCTAATTTTCCTTTTTCTAGTTTTCGTTCAGCTGAGAAACGAGGACGGCATGTTTCGGTGCGAAGTCTGCAACAAGCAGTTCATTTTCGAATGTGATCTAAATTCTCATATGAGCACTCACAATGGAGAAAAGCACTTTGTCTGTAACATATGCCAACTAAAATTCAGTTGTAGGAGCAGTCTGCTGTATCATTCGAAGATTCACTCGGGTGAGAGACCGTACACCTGCGAAGAGTGCCAACGCAGTTTCAGGCAGCGGGGACATCTGATAAACCATCTTAGGATACACAGTGGAGAGATGCCGTTCTCCTGCTTGGTTTGTTCCCGGAGATTCAACCAGAAATCAAATTTAACCACTCACTACCTCAAGATGCATGCCGGTGAAAAGGCACCACAGTGAGAACCATGTACCTGCTGCCTTGGAAAGGGAAATTGGACTTTTTACTTACATTCAAACAGGCAAGAAATGTTTTTTGTGAAATTTTTAGAAATTGTTGCAACATAGAATAAACTATTGTTTCCTAAGCAGATGGAAGAGTGTAGCATTCAACTTATAAATTTTTTTATAAGAAACCTAAATTTTCCATAGGTAATTTTATATTTGACAATTTTGTGTTTAAGAAAAATAAATTGTTAAATATATTAAATGACATATTGAAATATTTAATTATTATGCATGGTGTTCCCTTTGAATGCCCCTAGTTTTGTAGATAATTTTGGGAAAAGAAACATGAGTTTAGTACCATAAACAACAGTAATAGAAATTACATCTAAAAGTTAGTTACTACATTAAATCAGTTCATTTCCATATATGTTCTCAACATTGCATATATGATATTTGCTCTGTACTTGATTTTAGGCCATATCTGAGCTGGCACATTATGAGTCAAGCTATTAATGGCATCTACAATTTTTATACTTGGGCTCTTGCGTCCAGCACTTCTATACCTTTGTTCTTTGTGGGCACTTTGCACGATCCTCGATGTGCCCACAAAGAAAGTTCAGAGTTGATATCAGGCGATTCGGTGGATCAAGAAATGGGGCTCCAGTGGTTTAGACTGCGTGGCAGTAGCAGTCCTTTCAAGCATATGCGCACAAAACAAATTTTATTCACATATCTGAACAAATAGATTTTATAGAACAGTTTGAAACTAGGGATGTTTGAGGGGAACACCCATATTACAGTACAGTATTGAGTAAAAGTTTTAGAATTACTCGTAGAAATTTTTACATTATACATATTTAAACAAACAATATGAAGTGAAAAACAATTTACCGAACCTCCAATTAACATGTTCATTGCCACTGGTGAATAAAAGATGATCGAAACATAAGAAACTTCTATTTCAATATACACTAGAATCTACTTATTGTAATCACTTTGAGACTTGCATTGATGACAATCATGGACAGATAACATTAAATAGAGTTAATCAATTATGCTTCACTTGATGGAAATTCTGGCTTTATTGACTGTGACATTAAAATCACACGTTAAAACTGTTAATAAATCTTCAAGTTATACATTGTTTTTATTATTATTACAGTAGAGCGTTGATTATCCGAATCAATTGGGGACTGGGGTTGTTCGGAAAATCGATATTTCGGATAACCGATTATGTACGAAAAATATATTAACCTGTCCCATGTTGAAATTTTTCTCCCATTGCGTGTCGCTTCGCATTGAATTTTTGTTGATGTTAAGCCTAACGTAAACTTTTTAAAATAATAATCGTAACTATTGTATCGTTAAAAATTTTCTTTATTTTGTACAAACAAAATAAATATATTGAAAAATATAAAAACAATAAAAAAATTATACTTCAGAAGTTAATTTAGTATCAAAAACGTAAAATATTTGAGTAGCCCAAGACATAGCCAAAGATTGCAGCGCCACAGCACTGGCGAAAATTTAAATTTNAAATATAAAAACAATAAAAAAATTATACTTCAGAAGTTAATTTAGTATCAAAAACGTAAAATATTTGAGTAGCCCAAGACATAGCCAAAGATTGCAGCGCCACAGCACTGGCGAAAATTTAAATTTGCCAACTGGAATTCTTTCGGATAATCGACGCTTTACTGTATTGTGTTGGGTTTTGTGAGTTATACTCGGTTGGCACTGGTGGCAGTGTACTATGCCGGACTAGAGTCAAGGCATAGCAACCAACACAAAATTAAAATTAAATAAGTGTGTCAGAAATTTCCTAACAATGTGGCATGTATTCAATATAGTGGCCTTCTGTAGTGTGATGTATGTATTTCTACTCAATTGCAATGTTCCCAGGCTTTTGTGTAGTGTGTGTGGTATCACACCTGTGCAGGAGAGAACGACAGGTACAATAAGCACCCTATCCATTCTCCACAGATGCCTTATTTCCTGAGCAAGTTCTGTGTACTTGCTGATTTTTTCAGTGCATGTGTTTTGTACATTGTGAGTTTGGAATGGATATGTCTATAATGTATGTGATTTTATTGTGTTTGTCAATGAGTGTGATGTCTGGTGTGTTATGGTAAATTGTTTTATCTGTGATTATGGCTCTGTCATTGTACATTTTGTGCGTGTTGTTTTCCAATACTGTCTGTGGAATGTATTTGTAGTATGGTTCGTGGATGTCTAATAATTTGTGCTTTTTTGCATGCTTTTGGTGTATTATATTTACTACTTGATTATGTCTATGTAAATAATCTGTCTGTGCCAAGAGCTTGCACCCAGAAGTGATGTGTTGTATAGTTTCTGGCACGATGTGACATTTTCTGCAAGTGACATTTGTGAGTATTGTATCTTTGAGTATGTGTTTTTTGCAGTTTTTAGTGTTTATGACAATCATTAATCCTTCCGTCTCCCCAAAGAGACATCCCTGAGCTAACCAGCTGTTGACACAGTTTAATCAACAAAATTCTGGGGCAGGTCATAGGGATGCCTGCCATGGAGTGCCTTTTGAGTCCATGATTGCTTAATGGTATCTATGTTTTTAATATGTTGTGTCGTGTCCATGTGTTGCTGGTGTAAATTTAATGGTGTGGTATTTGAGTCTGCTAGAGTTACTGCTTTATGTAACTAATGTTTCTTGCTTTTTGCAGACAAACTTTTGCAATATCTGTATTTGTTTGTAGTGAAGGTTAACTATGTCAATCAGGCCATGTCTGTCATCTTTATGTGGAAGGGTTAGTCTTTCTATTGCGGATTTAGGATGATGTTATTTAGGGTAATTTTACTTTAGAACAATTGTTTTACTAAGAATTAAATTTTTACAGTATATATATAGTCAATTTCTTTGTTACTCATTTTTTGCATAATGGTTAAAATAAAAATTATTTAATATATTGAATACATACACGGCATATATATCTCATTGACAAAGGTCAAAGAGAGATTATAAAGCTGGGGTTTGTTAGGAGAATCTTATACCATTAAATGTCACTTGACAGTGACATTTCTGAATGTTTTCCTTTTTTTATTAGTGTAAAATATAAGTTTTTTTTTGTGCAATGTCTGTGGGGGATCTACAAAAAAAATTAAGAGGAAGAGGGGTCTATGGGCAAAAAAAAAAGGTTCAGAACCACTTGTCTAAAGGATGAACTATCTTTTTTGGGGAGAACATTTATCTTTTAAATTAGCCATTGATTTGGAATGTAGCTTGAATTTAATAGATTTGTGAAGAGTTTGGAAAGAATAACAGTGGATGTTGCTTTTAGATTTGTATAAAAATGAGTGGGAATTGAGTCTGGGCTTCTGCTTTGTTGAATGAGGCCCAATCACGAATATTAATGTACCTAGTGGATTGGTGTTTGTTTGTATTTAAAAGGATATCTAGACATGGCATTATGATCTGAGTTGAAACCTTGAACATGACTGATGAACAATTACCCCAAAATATTATTACAGAAATGGTTGGATGATAAAATATATAATGAAAACAAAAAAGAGGAAAGATGTGCAGATAAAAAATTGTTTTAAACTTTCATATATTAGAAATATTTTTGAACAAATTAAACAATTTTAAAAATATATATATTATTGTTTTAATACCAGAACAATTAAATACAATACAAAATCACTTTAATAGAAATGCTGATAATATACAAAATAATATATGGAAGAAAAATAATGTTGTGCTATAGTTGTTCAAATAAGAACAAGTGTATCAAGGAAAATAAGCAGATATTAAAGATAAGTTAAGCTTAGTTAACACTGAGTGTGATTTGCTGGCGAAAACGAAAAACAGAGCAAATAACCTGTCAAAAGAGTCATGTTTGACTGGTTATTCGCTCTGTTTTTCGCTTTCACCAGCAAATTATTGTCAGTGTGAACTAAGCTTTAGAACATGTAAGGTCAATTAAAACTAATTGGTGTAATTCAGCAGTTGTCCCACATTGTAACACTGATAGATGTAAAATAGTGAAGGAAACAGTTAAAGTGGTTAATTAAAAATGACAAACATATAATAAAAAGAAAATTTTATGAACATATTGAGATAGTAAAACTGGAAGAAGCAGAACGGATAAATAATAATACCGGGTTAAATGTAGATAAAGGATGGTTAATTTATGTAAATAAGGATAATAGAGGAAGGAATATATTGAAATGTACTGGCATGCAGTTTGAGGGAGAGACTATAAATAGCAGCTAATAATAAATATACTTTAGTAAGTAAAATTTTTATAATTTAGAAAGATTTAAATTTGGGTTTTAATATAATACATGTAAATAACTGACAGTACTGTTTTCTTTGTGGTGTTTTCACACCCAGCACTGAATAGTTAAAGTAAAGGAATAAATGTTATTAATAGAAGTTAAAATTGGTGGATGATACATTAATACAAGTAAAGTAACTTTATAATGATAAAATATATTTCATTATTTGATTATTTCTCACAATATAAATAACACAAGGCTTTCTTTACATTTATTTAATTCACTTTTTCCATTTGTTGAGACATGTTTTGGGTTTTTGCCCCTCTTCTGTCAGCTAAAAACAATCAAAAGATCTGATTTACAATGTAACATTAAAAATAACAATTGTTTAACAAAGAACATACCTTTTCCATTAAGGTGTTACGCATTTAGTTTTCTGAAAATGTATAATAATGTGACTTTTGCCTTTAAAACACTAAAATACTTATATAAGCTTGGGTTCTTAAACGCCACTTAGCTCTCATTTTTCATCTCAACAAGCTGTCAGCATCTTACTCTCGAACCTATTTACAAACTTGGAGAATGTAATATCTGTAAAATTTATTTTATTCATTCAAATATTTAAAAAATTTTTTTAAAAAGAATCTAAAAAGATTTCTATTTATAATGCTTATAAATTATTTTAAGTTAATTGTACGAGTTTTAATTAATAAATTTCATTTATGCTGACTATGAATAAAGATGTAAAGAATAGATGTAAAGAAAGCCTTCAGTTATTTATATTGCACTTCTTTGTGAGAAATAATCAATTAAGAAGATTGACACAGTTTCATATAAAGAAAAATATATTTAAATTAAATTAGACCTAATAAAGCATTTTGTTTGATATACAGAAAAGAAAAATGTGGGGGAGAGTATTTGGAATTGTTATTACAACAAGCCGAGGAATGGCTTTTTAAAAGTAAATTTTTACAAGTTTGGTTATAACATTCAACTGTCTTTGTTATATATCTGTTCTAATTTTAATAGATTGTTATATACCTAATGTTTAAATTATCAAATTGTCTAACTAAAGAGGGGCCGTAAGAAAGCTCGAAATGCATTTTAGATTGTTGATTGCATGCATAAAAGTTAATGTATTTATGTAAATGGCTGTATATGATTAATAAATTTCTCTGGTTAGTTTAATCAGTGTGATAAGCCCTAAAGTTTAATTGTGTAGTAACACAAAAAATTGTTATAATTGTAACTGAGTAACTGTACTCCTAGAGACAGTAAACTCTCCAGACCATCATCAATGTATAGGCATTGCTAATTTTACCACTAGAAAGTGTTAAAATCCTTGTAAATTTTATCTTGGTAATGTGAGAAAGTCAACAGTCCATCTACGTGAATATTAATATCTAAACCATGCAAAATTTCAAAGAATTTCTCTCGAAATCTGTAGTCTGTCCCACCAAACCAGAGTTATAGATTTGGAATCAATCACTGTAGTAAAAGGGATTTTGAACAAATTAATTCAGTTTGAGTGTGCCAAAATCTGTATATTAATGTCTACAGACGATACACTTATAATAAATTTTGAGTTATTAATATTAATCTAAAAGAACATTGAAAAACATGAGATAGCCCTAGAATCAGTGAAACTGCTTGATTAAATGGATACTAAATCATGCAAAGTTACAACATGGTCCATCATGGATACACACCTACTGAGGTTGATTTGCATTACTTTGAGCTTATCCATCATTGCCAAGTGCTAGACCTAAAATCATATTGATGTTGATAGACTGGACAGTGCCTATGCCTGGAGTCCACTTGGTTTTAAAGACTTATTTTCTTATGTAATTGATGCACAGAACTTGTCAGTCTGCTTCATTCTTTCATAGTGTGACTGGGCTTTGTGCAGTTTGAGCAAAGAACTTCTGAATGGCCCTTACTGTATGTGCCAAGTGCCTGTAGGACCAGCATTTTTTACACTTCTTATACTTGTGATAGTGGAAGCCATGTATCTTTTGACTTCATGATAGACACGTATAATTCTAAGCCTCTCTTAATTATCTATGTAGTTTGAGGAACACCAATATCATAACAAACCTGTTTTCCACCATGTTTAAACAAAGATATTTTAAATTGATACTTGATAACTCCTGTAATCAGATCAGAGTTCTGATATTCTAAAACTTCATTAATTTAGTATGCCAAGAATAGCTGTTGCTAGTGTCACCCGTTCCCAAGGGACTAAAAATAATTATTGTTGGAAGTCTTTACTCTGTACTTCTTACTTTGGTCTCAATCGTTATAATGGCCTTTGCTATAATTTATCACAATTCCATCTTTAATTGGATGACATTAGCATCCTCACGTATAATATCTACCACATTGCATTATTTTACTTTTCCCCTACTAGGTACACCAGCACGACTGTGTCATTTGGTAGAAAGTTAGGTTTTTTGCGATCTTTGCATAAGTCTAATTAATGCCGTGATTACCCCACTTCAAAAAACAAAGTACCATCATTTTCTTTTTGAATTTATTACTGAAAAAATGACTATCCAGTCCTCATTAAAGATGTCTACAGCACAATCTAAGTTTGTACCAGTGTCTTTTCAGCCTGTTATTAAATTACACAATTCATTCAAACATCTGTTAACTTTCTTTACTTTCTCCTCGAACAATTGGCCTGGATGAAATCATCAGCCATTATAGATGTTACGTATTATAAAATAGTTGAAATAACGCCATAGTTACACTCGGGCACCAAATAATGAAAAGTACTTACCGAATGTTCATTCTGAAACTAAAACACACACGCTATGCAAAATGCAAATCAACCAGACTCACGGTTTTTGGAATAGTTACAGTTCTGGAAGGAGAAAGAAGACCACATCAGTCTCGAGCCACATCAAGAAAATTGGTGCAGCAGACTGTTGCATTCACGACAGTCTTTGATGTCCTTGCAAAATACCTAGCAATGTATGCAGTGGCACTTCTTGTACTGTGTTGTATCTAAAAAAGCTTTGTTATTATACAATATGCAGTTATTAATTTCACTTTACTTTTGTTACGAATAGCTTCGAATGCTTCCATAATAACGGATTTTTTCATTCCAGATTACACTGTTACACATCTTGCATAAAAACATTGCAGTGTTCCGACGATTTCAGAATGACCACTTTTAATATTTTTCTGAGGGGTTCTTATTTATGTGTCCCCGATTTGCACTTCCCAACATTTGACATACACAAAAATGCAAAAACTTCATTCCATCACCAGAAAACGTTTCGTCAAGACAAAGCGAAATGCTTAGTCCAGCAGGTATCTGGAAAACACCAATTTTCTTTTAAACAATCTAAATTCTAAAGTATGAAAACTCACCTTATACAAGAAAGGAATGACTCGGTCGTTATCTTAATTGCTCGATGTTCCGCTTTGGTTGACAAAGATTACCTATTTGCGAGCCAAGGAAGGAATTTGTTTTCTAACTTTAATAGTTTATCATCGCTTCGAGCCTAGAATGGAGTTACGGTTGGTTCTCTGGCAATATAGCTGTTTGAGTACTCGAACTATCACCGAATTGTAAAAAGAAATACATTTACAGCAAACAATTCAAATTTATCTTTAATATATGTCAATCTAGCAGAAAAAATATTTAAAAATTAGAACTATCTCAGACTACATTGGTGCCACATTTTGAAAACCATAACGTTGATTCGTATATCTCATGCTTACTGTCGGTAGAGGCGAGAGAAGTTTAGCTTCTCGTGCCATATTCATTTTATCCTAATCTTATAATGGAGACGGTGTGGTAATAACAATAAGAGCAGAGCTAAAACAGTTAGGAGTTGAAATTTGGTACACAGGGTACGTCGTGAGAATGCACACTAAGAAGGATTTTTCGAAATTCCTCTTCACGGAGGAGAGGGAGAGAGTTAAGGTAGCACGGATTGGCAACATCATCTTTCTTTTTCTGCCCGGTGAAGATACGAAAGGTTTTATTATTTTTTTTTCTTAAGGTGATTCGAGAAACCGTGTGGTGCGGTTAGAAGTGTACGCGGGTTTCGTATTATCAGACCGCTACGGATTATCGTGCGTTCCACAGTATTCAATTTCCTCGAAACGTGGCATGGCTTCAGCCACTCTATGTAGTTAACTCGTGGGAATTAACCAACTTTTTGAGGAAATGCCAAAAAGGAGTCAAATTCTAAAACGCGGACATGAATATAGCTTAAAAAGCGCCAAAAATAAATAGCTATAAACCTTATTGGAGGAGAGCTATTCGATTGACGCCAATCAGTTCGATCGAAATTAAAATTTTTAGGTCTCGGTCGTGCGTGTGTACGGTACAGTACCCATTTGACAATACTTGTACGTGTAGGCCGCTATCCTGTACCCTAAAAAGCGACTATCGATGCGTGTCCCGGATTGGGCGAAAAAATCGACCTAATTTTAGCCCAAATTGCGAGTATTCGTTAATAAATTCTTAGCAGTAAAGAACGACTCTGCATTCGTTACGTTAAATAACATCAATTATACCATTTTTTTTTGCTTTCGGACCCTAGGCATAAAGCTACTCGGCGTAACGGTTTACGTAAGGGACCCGGTCCTCCGTCATAAAGAATTAATAAAAATGCCAAACATGGGAAAAAGTAATTTGACTGCGAAGTTAACTATTGACTTAATAATTTTTATACACGCTTATTCGAATAATAACCGCTCTCAAACACTAGCGGCGCCTACTATTCGAAAATTTCTCAAAACGTATGGAAACTAAAATTACTAATTACCGTGAAACGTATAAATATGTACCGTATTTACTTAACAAAGAAAGTTTATTAGAAAATGAGATATGTAAAATATACGATGTAATGTTGTCCTATTGCAGAAAATTTAGCCATATATAAGTACTGTACAGTCTTGGTCACGATGCATTTATTCTTGTATACTCAGCTTGTGTATTGTAAACGAGATAAAGTTGTTACTTTCTCTGTTATATATAACAGAGAGAAAGTATGGGATCGGTCAAAAAATGGACCCCCCTCAGATTTTTACATTTTTGGACTCGGGGGTGCACGAAACTTAGAGAAATGAAAAAAAAAATCGGAGTAATTTTTGTATGTGTGGATGTTTGTGTGTGGCACGATTTTATTCACCCTGTTTGAAGCTTAACTCCCGTGCTTTTTTTCGAAAATTTCTGAAATATTTCACGGAGATTTGTTTATTAGGAGGAGCGATGCTATTGATTTTAGTGATTAAAGATCGAGGGACAGGGAAATAGAGGGGATCGCGTGTATCTCCAGTAAGGTCGGACTTAATGACGATTTCACTGGTTATTAGCATTTACAATTTTTATAAAATCCAGCCCTACCTTTATAATTAAGCATTTTGCCATTTTATAATAGTTAAAAAGGTAAAAGGTATTTTAATAAAATATGATAAAGGATGGCGCCACCAAAATTTTAAATGCTGCTGTTTTATTTTGTGATACGTGGTCTGTCAACTCATTTCCAAATGTTTCGCAGCGACGATACCGCAGAAAACGCTTACCACTAGAAAATTAAAGAGTCGCGAAAATCAACATTCTAAATTTTTTTTGCACATTTATTGACCGAAGGGAATGACGGGCGGGAAAAATTTCGAAATGGCTGGTCTACGTAATGAAAAGATAGTGTCATAAATATTGCAGATAGAATGATTGGTATAAAAGAGGAAAAATATTCGTATGTATTCTTGTTTTATTCAGACTTCATTGTGGTTCAAACACGTGTATTAAATTATTTATTCTTATATATATATACATACTGTACATACATATACTTATAGACTCAATTAACGTTCTTTAATGGAAAACTAAAAATGCGTTAATGGATAAAAGACAGAGATGTTCGCGTTCTTACACAGAACCGTTTATTTTCTTTTGTCCCGACTGACTGAATGACTGATTCATCATCGCCCAGAGCAAACCGCTGGACCTAGAGAGATGAAATTTGGTACGCAGTTAGGGTACGTCACGAAAACGCGCACTAAAAAGGGATTTTTCGAAATTTCCCCGCGAAGAGAGAGGGAGAGGATTAAGGCTTAACCGGAAGAACGGCTTCTACCATATAATTTTAGATACGATTTTTTGTTTTTAACTACGTTTAATTTTCATTGAGTACTTAGGTGTATTAAATTGACGTATCTTTAGAAAGCTTCAACCTCTGTTTTCTGCCATGGAAGTTTTCGGACTTAGCTTTATAGAAGCTTGTCCTTGTCGAAGAGCGAGAACTCGTGGTATAGACGCTTTATTTACATTTTATACACACGCGGTAGAGCTTATTTTGTGGCTGGAAGCGCTTTTACTATTCACGACGTTAATCGCTGAGGATGTTCCTCGCAACGAAAACTTTCTGATCTTTGGAAATTATTCGCTCTACGTCGAAATAATCGTGTTTATATTAACATCATACGTCGCTTTAGCGGTACTCTACTACGAGGTAATTATGGAGTCTGTCTTCTGCACCGTTACTTATCAAATCGAATATATTTATGTTACGTCGGGTATGATGCGCGTGCTTCTATCCTTCGCCTGATTGTTACTAATATTGGTTAAAAAATTGAAGAAAATTTCTACGCAACTGCAATTTTCCAATAACGCAACCGAGGGTTTCTTGCAAGATCTGATGGAAAAACTTCTGGAAGTCTGGGAAATGTTTGAAGACATCAACGAAAAATGCAAGTTCTTTTTCCCTCTGATTTATGTTAATTTTGTCTACGAAGTCCGCTTTCTTTTGTACGCTGTATTCTTTTTTCACATCGATATTCTTCTTCGTTTTATCGTCGCTGTCTTCGCCTTCGTATTAACGGTATTAACTTTAGCAACGTCTCGGGCACTATCGTCATTTACTTCTATCGTAAGTATCATTTTTATTTATTAAATTTCACGTATTATATCTGTAATGTCATTAAGCAACAGCAAACATTTTCCGTGTAATATAATATCTTTTCAAGTGTACGATAATTTCATTTCTATAGGGAAGTTTTTTTCTTCGCAGCTGACAGTGGAATACAGATTTAAAGTATTTGCTTTTAAGAAGTTAATGTTCCTAAATCAGCAATTTGCTCACTTACATATAAAAATATTTTTTTTTCCAGATTTCTGGTTTTATGAAGAGATTTGGAGGAAGACCTTTTGGAATATCCGTGGCGGGATTTTTCTTTGCAAAGAGGAATTTTCTGATTAGAGTGAGTCGAGATAAACCGAAACCGTGTTTTATACGCTTGCGAAATTCATTAACTGATATTTTAAAATAAAGCTTTATACCTTTTACAGATAGCGAACTCTGTAATTTACGCAAATATGACAACCGGTTGATCGATCGAGACTCTATCTAGCACTTTTAGGACACGAATTCAAATCCGTCGAAGGAACTCCATACGCGCCGATTAAAATATATGAGGATTTTTCTCTCGTTATACGATTAATTTCATAGTTTGGCAAAATGAGGACAAACATAAAGAAATGCCCTCCTAGTAGTACCTCACGTAGGAAAAAGGCCGAAATAAAAATTCCTATGGAAACGTATCAAATATGATAGAATCTAAAACAAAACGTTTTAACGAGTTGGCGAGAGACGTGGTAATTTTCTCTAGAAGTCAACGTTCGATGATTTTTAACAAATGGAAATCATAAAATATATTGCGTAACATGTTTTAGTAGTTTCGTAATACGATATTTCGAATAATTATTTGCGTACACTTAGATCACATTGCAATATGGAAGCATCGCTCACGTCAATCGTAAAGAAATTACATTAACAGCACCTATAACTAAAGGTTACAAGGTTAGTAGATATGTAAATACGTAGGTTTTACGGACGAAATGCAGCGCCGAGTCGATTGCAGCTTGCCCATAAGAGTAAAAACATGAAAGGAAATTCACCCGAATGGTTTTTTTACGGTTTTACAACGCGTATATCGAGCGTGTAAAGACCATTTCTTATGTAACCAGTCGTGACAGTGTTCTCACCGATTTTGTCTCGAATTTTAACACTTCCGTCATTACTGTCCCGTAGCTGTTCGATGCTGATGCTCTGACGGAAAACGAGTGGACACTCGCATCGGGAACATACAAAACATTTTTCATTTTAGCACTATACCAGATATTGTTTCTTGGCCATGGGCGTACATACTCACATTTTGCTTTCCGAGCGAGATTACTTCGGAACGGCAAATTCTCTATACGAGACGAAGTATTGTTTGTTCGGGGTCGTATGCTCGGTCGCGCCACTATCGCAATACCATTTATTTGCATCGATGTAGTTTCCGATCGACGTGCGAAAGGAATACAACATTGCCACTTTGTCGCTTATTAGTCCCGACACCTGTCTTTTTCTGCGGATAATCTGCCGTCCAATGGCCCAATTGTTTGCACTCGTTACACGGAAATCTTTGCTCCGTCCGTTTTACTGGAATTTTTGTTTTTCCGGAATTCTGTTTTTTTTATACTGTACAGAAGCGACAAACGCATTTGTTTCGGTTGTGCCTCGATCACGCAGTTCAATCATGCACAGTTTTTCAATGAGGAAATTCAAACTTTGATCTTTTGAATGTCCTTCGGTTTAACCCGAAAGAAGGCTTCAATTAACGTGTTCAAACGTTGCGTACTGCCGCGCTCAAATCGCTCGCGTAAATTATCCCAAATTTCTTTCGCATCGTTGCACGTCAATACGAGCTGAGCAATTGGTTTACTTAGCGTACTTGCTATTAAACTTGCCGCCCTCGCGTCGTCTTTTTGCCACTCGGCGTATGTTGTCTTTTGTTCATTTGTTGGCTCTGTTGGTAACTCAACACGTACACGCTTACAGTTAATAATATCTTCTAATCCGTATGAAAACCATAGAAACGTGCCATTTCCATTTTGCCCATTATTCGGGCCCTTCGAGCATTTACCTCGTAATCCCCGCTGACAGCCATTTTCCTTCTGTTCGTTCTCGTTGACACGTATTCAACCGAGTATAACTTTAGAGGCGCACCACAACGGCCTCTTTCATTCAAAACTGTACTTTTCTTATCTTCGTGTGGACTGGACCCACAATCTATTACTTTTTATTGAAATAAATATCATTACACGTGGATTTCGCGAGAAAACGACACGGCTAACTTGTTGTTTGTTTACATTAGAGAAAGTTAACTCTTCCGCTACACGACAGAGAGAGCCTTGTCATATATTTTTTCTATTATAACAGGCACTAAAGAAATCCGCAGTTTACGACTGTTTTGGCCGGTTTAAAAACGGGCAGGAGATGTTGGAGGATGACGAACTCGGCGGGAGACCGTCGACATCCAGAAGTGAAGAAAACATTGAAAATGTTCGAGAACTAATTAAAAATGATCGAAGAATAACCATCGCCGAGTTGGAGCGAGAAGTTGGTATTTCTCACGGATCCATTCGTGCAATTCTTTCTGAGGATACGAAGATGAGACGTGTCGGTGCAATATTTGTTCCGGGGCTGCTGAACCCTGATCGGACGGAATGTCGCGTGCTGGTCGCTGTAGAGATGTTTGAGAAAAGCACGCGAGACCCAGTTTCATACACAGATCGTCATTGGTGATGAGTCGTGAGTATTCGCCTACGACTAAGAGACGAAGATGCAGTCGTCAGAGTGGCGCACACGATCGTCTCCCCGTCCAAAGAAATAGCGCCTTGTCAGATCCAAGGAAAAAGTGATGCTCGTTGCATTCTTCGACACGGAGGGTTTGGTGCATCGTAAGTTCGAACCTCCTGGACAAAGTGTCGGGTCGTTTCTACGTGGAAGTTTTGAAGAGGTTGCGGAGAAAGCGACCCGACAAGTGGCGTTGACAGTGGTTTTTCCATCGCGGCAACGCACCGAGTCACACATCGCTCGTTGTGCAACAATTCCTCGCCGACAAAAGCGCTCCTGTCGTCACCCAGTCACCCCATATTCCCCATACCTCGCTTCCGGTGACTTTTGGCATTTTCGTACTCTCAAAATGGGCCTCAAAGAAACGCGTTTCGCGAGCAGAGAGGACATCGTATCGAATGCGACGGTCCAACTCCGGAGGATTCCAAAGGAAGCGTACAACGCCCGCTTTCAACACACACACACACACACACACACACAATTCTTTTATTAACACAATACTTAAGTATTACATTTCTGGCGCCGCATAGCACAGCCAGTTAACAAAGAGGTATATTACATTATTACATAATTAAGATTGATAATCAGTTTTATGAGTTTAAACACTTTATATATTTGTAAAGTATAAATTTAATACGAAGCCCAACTTTGTATAAAGTCTTCGTAAAAAGTCTTTTGGGCGTAATAAAAAAAAGAAAACATATAATTGACAATAGAAGTTAACTGCCAAAAACAATCAAACACATGTCCGTATCACTCAGCTTATTAGCCTACATAGTTCCGGCAGTTAAGTAAGTTCGTCACAAGTTCAGTTGCGCTATCACACACTTCTGTAATAAATTCTTATCGAGGTTGACGCGTATTCCGAAATTGCCCGCTTTCAACAGTGGCAAGATCGATGGAACAAGTGCGTGTCTGTGCGGGAGAGGCCTACATCGAAAGCGATTAGGTCCGCGTTGCCATATCTCGTGCCACTACGGTGCAGGGTCACAATTCCGGAAACTTTACGACTGCCCCTGGTATTGTCAAAGATTGTCATCCGCTATTGTTTCGTTTATCTTGTAAAAGTGTAAGCAAGACGGAAAACATCTTTGATTTTATCCAAGTGTAAGGTCGTGATTATTTACACCCGCACACACTTTCTAATATTTGTTTGATTATTTTGCGAGCAGCTTGGTCAGTATATTATTTCAATTAGGTGAGAAATGTTATTATCAAGTGTTCAAATTTCACGGGCTAAACTTTTTATAAACATAACTCTTGTAAAATAATTGAAATTATTGGATAAAAATTTCTATCTAATCATTTTAATTCGCTCCCGCAAAGTTACCGATGAAAGTTAGATACAAAAAATTAAAACATTTAAATTAAAATTTATTTTTAATTTATGAGCTCTGCGAGGGGTTTCTTTTCCCCTAGACTTATATCGCCATCATTCAGAAACGGGTCGATCTTTAGAAAATCACACTGTCATATCTAATCAAATACCCATAAAATCATAGTCGTCATCCGTATTTTGTCAATCGTCACCATTTCCGCGCTTCTCATAACCTTGTAAGTAAAAAATTTTTATGCCAAGATACAAGGGATGCGATAAAAGTACGACTACTATTTATTCGCGTATCATATCATTTATTATTTATTATGTTTTATATTAATAAGTACTTTAATAATTAAACTTGGTAGAATGAAACAACGTATTATTTTCTTTAATCTCTTTTTTCATATATCTTAGATCCGCGAATATAAGAGTTATAAAAGAAGCGAATGAACATATACATGAATGACACAGATACAACGAAGCAGAATTTTAAAATATCAGAAGGAGTGTCGCACGGATGTTCATTTATCAGCAACCAATAAATCCAACACGAAAGCAAAAACATAAACAACAGATGAGCAATTTGAAGCCCCGTAATAAACATGGCTATTGTCGAAGAAATCTTAATCCCCACGCATCTTACAGTAAAATAGGTATACGTCAAAGAATGTACGAAAACACTAACGTAGGTATTCATCATTAGGTAGGTCGAATCTTTGTAAAAAGCGTACCACGAGATAATCAATGCGGTAATATGATGATAACAGTGAAAAGACATCAATTTTCTTTTATGAAGTATTAACAAAATTGTATCTCCCAATTGCCAAACCTTCGAAAACAGAAACAGTGTTCCCCAAAACAAAATCGGCGGTGTATTTTTAACAATACTCTTGTTACAGACTGTTTCGTAAAAAGTAAAGTGCTTAAATTGTTCGAAGAAAATTGGAATCAATCTAACGGAGCTGCAAATATAGTAAAGAGCCAAAACTCCATTCCATATAGTGAATGCACTGTTGAAATTATAAGGAGGTCGATCTTTCATGTGATGCCGAAGGATCACGATAATCAGTACATAGAAGATGGAGATGTAAATGGAATAATGCCAGTATGTTCGGAAGAAATCATTCAGGACCTCAGGACTGAAAACAGTTTCGAAAAAGAGAGGTTCGACTGGAATCGTTCTGTTGTAATTTTTCATTCTTGAATAACGTCGTAATGCTAAAAATAATTGAAACAGTGTAATGGTATTAATTTATTTTGCATAAAATTCTATTAATAAATAAGTACCTAAATTTAAAAAAATTATACAACATGTATTTCAAAGCATTAGGTATTACAGTATTTAATAGCTTTAAATAAGTAAGTTTCGATTAATGAACATTCGAAAGTATTAGGTAAAGCCTATATTTTTCAACATTTACATTTTCCTAAATTGATGCATATACAGTATAATAATGTACAGTACATAAAGGTATTAAAAGCTGTGGGAATTCGAATAAAGCAAATGCCTCGGAGTTTATTGATAATTGGAAATCTTCGCAACATCTTCACTTCTAAGTGTATTGTACTTTCGAGTTCTTTTCTTTTGTTTATTTCTATAACATTTTTAAGTCGGTTGCCTGACAGACCCAAATCGGAACACGCGAATGAGGCGATTTTTCAGAAAATGACAGTTTTTACTTTAAATGGTTGATTTTCTTTAAAAATTATGTTAATTTTGTTACTTTTTTTGCTAATTTTGCGATTTTTTCGAATTTTGCTCATTCGCATCAAATTGAACCAAAACCGCTTTTATTCTACTTCGAATTAATGTTAAGTTTTCAGTTATAAAATGAATTTTTTATATTAATTTATTTGAAGTAACAGAATTCTGTTTATATTTTACACTTTTTACACTAAAATAGCAATTGTTTATTTAACACTAACATCCATTTAATACCCCGAAAATGTTAGAATTTTTGAATAAAAATTGCCGTTTTTGGTGCGGAGTCGTGCAGTGAAATGGGGGAATTTACGGGTGAATACCGAAATTTTAGTGTTTTGTATTTATAATGTTAACACGTATGGAATCATAATATTATAATTGTCTACGTTAAAGTAAACTCAGTCGCTAACAAATAAAGATAATCGTTAAAATTAATTTCTATAATACTCACCGAATAAAGCGCTACGAAGAAGTCTTATTTATTATTATTCGACGATAAATAATTCGTCGGGAGATAATATCGACTGGATCTTCAAACGACAGGATCTGTCCAAAACACGGAAGATTGTTATTAATTAAGCAAATAAATCGCGATTAAAAATCATACGTAGAAAGAAAAATATTAACCGGAAATCTCGACAAAACATAAATAGTTTCAGAATTTACTTTTTATAACGTATAAAATGATTACAGTTTTTGTCTTACTAAATTTCTGTCAGGTTATAAAACGTCAAAACTGTAAATTATATATTTAATGATTCTGACACAATAATCTGTGGGCAATGACGTTGTCCTACGATTTACATTGTCCATTTAAACCCGCTTCGATTATAGAGGGGTAATTGTCGAACGGAAATTCATTGATGGCTTCGTTATACTTTCTGTAATTATGAAAGTTCTAGAAGTTTGTTCATTTATGTACGACCGCTCTTATGTCCGTAGGCTTTCCATGAAAACATAAAACATATTCTAGGGAAATACGTCCGATGAAACCTACACAGTGGCGATTCTATTACGTGACAGAAGTGAGAGAGTAAAAGTGAACGAAGTTAACTATCGATTTTTTGTTCGAAGTAGATTAATAAACACTGTAAAAAGTGCAGTGTCAGTGTTTAATGCATTAGACTCAAAACGGAAATATCGAAGCCATTTTACAGTTTTCATTCTATACGTAAATTGAGAATATACAACACGTATTTTCTCAATTTACGTATAGAATGAAAACTGTAAAATATTTATGTATATTAAAATATGTAAATAAAAATGAACAAAAATTAAAATATTTGAATATTCTACAAAAGATAATAAAGATAAATGGAAGATAAATTCATCTTAAATAAAACGACACTTACCAAACCAAGTTGAAAATAAAATGCGCGCAATCGGGTTTAATTTCGGATATTTATTCATTTGTCGTCTATCAAAATTTATAATAAATAAATGCGAAATTGAATGAGTGCCAATGATACGTTTTTCACAATAAGACTCTGTTTAAATTTCGAAATTTTCAACCGAAGTCTCTGTCACAATAAAACAAGAAATAAAGTAATTAATCATACTTACAATCAAACAACAATGTAAATGTTTTAAATTTCTCATTCTTACAATTCTAGAAAAATACACGAGCAGCCGACGAAAAAACGTTTAATTATTTATAGGAAATATTTTTGAATGGAGTCCAAATCCATTGTCTTTCCACATTTCAGGTGTTTTCCTTAAACTCGTTTTCGTGTATTTTAAACTCAACTTTTAATGAATATTAAAGTTAATCGAATATTCCTCTTATTGGAAATAAATTTATTTGAAATTTTGTCTGGTAAAATGTTTTGGCTTCAATAAGAACGTCGTCTCTGCCAGCAAAAACGAGAATTTCATTTTCAAACACAATTATATTATTAATTCTATTATCAAATACTTTAAAATTCCCTAAAACATCGATATATATTTATTATTAATAATTGTTGTAACGATTGATTTATGTTTTACCACGATTAAGGTAGAAGTAATTCTTACAAGTACGAGAGAACACGAGCTTCTTAATTATTTCATACGAATATAAATTTATAAATATTTCTTTTTTATAACATTTCTGTAAAATAACGAAATTTGAAACTTATGTATATTATTTGTACTATCAACATAATACATATAATTATTTCTTGTAGACAATTAGTTCGCGAGCTTTCGTTTAAATTCGATAGGAAACTTCGAACCATAGTTAAATTATATGAATATCCGATTCTTTTAATTAACGACTTTTAACTGCTTCGACATTTTCCTCGGAGATTACAACACCAGTTTCCGTTTGCAATTCATTTTCGGGTATATTTTCCTTACTTTTCTGTCTGTATGTTGTCTGATTTCTAAAGCATTAATTACGATTACGTTTAATTCATATTTAATCAGAATTAGAATTTTCATTTCTAACAACGTTGGATATTATAGAATTTTACTCGTTAATTATCTACAGATACGATTAATTAATTAATTAACGATGGAGGCCGGGGGACAGTTTACGACTGGGCCATCCTTTTTCCCTCGTAATACGACAGTTTTATGTGTTTTAGAGAATCTGTTATAGCTTCGTAGAATTTTATTTTTTAACGACATTTTTTTGTATATAAATCGAGTCTAGAATATACATAGCCCCCGATTGGGATAAGCTTTCTAGAAAGGAGATTGATCGGAAGATATAATAAGACAATTGGCGGATGAAGTTAAACGGGATTTGATTTTAATATTTAAAAAGTTATGAGAATTTAAAGAGAGAGTTAATCGGCATTCCGTGTTTCAAACACAAACATTTTCTGAATATCTTATTAATGAGTTTAATGACGGAGTGATTCGCAAAATTACCCCAACACCAAACTCTATCTGATTGTTTTATAAGAGAACACGCGAAACGAGGTTAACTGGCAACTGATTTCTACACGTCAAAGGTTATTCTGGCAATTTATTCTAGAATATAAAAAATAAGTAACGATAAAGTTCGAAATTGGATTGAAAATTTATACAAGTTATTTGGTGGTAGATTTGCACAAGGAGGAAGAATCGAGGGAAAAATATTTTTGACGATCTGGAACAACGTCAGAAAATCTGAATATAGATGTTCCTAAATATGTAAACGTTAGGCACAGAAAGTCGATGTATAAATGCGGGTTTTATAAAAATTGTATTTAAGAAATTATTTCTTTATAAAAGGGCACGAAAAAGTTAAATTCGATAGACACGCTTCAGATTATTTGAAGGAAGAAATTAAACGAAGTTGACGTTAATTATTAACATTTTGTTTACCGCGTTAAACAGATAACAACTAAACGAGGAAATAAGACGTTAGTTGCTCGAAGGGATTGTCAACAGAATGAATTAGTATTTTTCCATAGAAATTTAATAAATATATAACAGGTAAAAATGCTACAACACAAAATAAAACATGAAAATAAAAATGTGCAATTGAGTTCCGGAAAATAAGCCAAGTATTTATTTAAATATATTTATGTAAACTTTATATTTTACTAATTCTATAATATATAATGTCGTTAGAAATGAAAATCCTAATTCTGATTAAATTTGAATTAAACGTAATCGTAATTACTGCTTCAAAAATCAGACAACGTAAAAAACAGACAAGTAAGGAAAATATATCCGAAAATGAATTGTAAACGGAAACTGCTGTTGTATTCTCCGAGGAAAATGTCAAACCAGTTAAAAGTCGTTAATTAAAAGAATCGGACATTTATATAATTCAACTGCGGCTCGACGTTTGCTATCGAATTTAAACGAAAGCTCGCAAACTAATTTCCTACAAGAAATAATTACATGTTACATAAGAAATAATACATAAAAATTACATGTAATTATTGTCTAAATATATAAAATTACTTGTCCTGACTGACTGACTGACTGATTCATCATTGCCCAGAGTAAACCGCTGAACCTAAAGAGGTGAAATTTGGTACACAGTTACGGTACGTCATGAAAACGCGCAATAAGAAGGGATTTTTCGAAATTCCCCGGCGGGAGGAGAGAGCAAGGATTAAGGCTTAACCGAAAAAACGGCTTCTACTGTACTATTTTAAATGCGATTTTTTGTTTTTATCTGCGTATTAGTAGGGTACGCCGTGGGAATGCACACTAAGAAGGGATTTTTCGAAATTCCCTCGCGGGGGGAGGGGGAGAGGATTAAGGTATAACCGGAAAAACGAGTTCTACTGTACTATTTTAGATGCGATTTTTCGTTTTCAACTACGTTTAATTATCATTGAGAACTTAGATGTTTTAAATCAATAACATTTCATACATTGTTATAAATATTTTCATATATTTCGATTTTTTAACCAAATGTTCGAACCGTTTTAAATTCGAATTTGTTATTGCATATTTGTTCGATTATAGAACGATTGTAAACGTTCCAGAAAACTGAGCAAATTGAAAATAGTTCGTTTGATTCTCGGCAATTCTCATCATTCTCGGGTGTAGGTTTATATAACAATTACTATGGTTGTTGAAATACTGAATATAAATGGGGTTTGCTTGCAAAATCCTCGCGGGCAATGCCGCGGGTAACAGCTAGTGTAGTATATTAATTGTGCAAAAAATATACATAAGTTTCAAATTTCGTTATTTTATAGAAATTTTATAAAAGAAATATATAAATTTATATTTGTATAAAATAATTAAAAAGCTTGTGTTTTCTCGTATTTATAAGAATTACTTCTATCTTAATCGTGGTAAAACTCGAATTGACTCATCACAACAATTATCGTATAAAATTCAACGCAGAATTCTATTGGATTAAAAATATGTAAAATTTTAAATCTATATATACAGTAGACCCCTATAACGTGGGTTCCTATAACGAAAATTATTATAACGTAACGAAAAAATTGTGGCAGTATTCGTATAAAGGGACTCGTAAAACGTCGTCGCCGACTCGTGTCGCGATAAGATTGGTCGAATCTGGATCAATAGTGGATGAGCAGCCGAACAACTTTCTGCTGTTCAGCGCCACGCTACGGACAGTTTAGGCGAGTAAATTGAGTTTGCTATCGTCTGTACAGTATTATATATAAATTAGGTACTGTATATATAATTATATGTTAACTTAATTTATTGTAACTTCATTATAATTATATATATACTTTTTGCTGTCTAGCGCTACGCTACGGACAGTTTAGGCGGGCAAGTTGAGTTTGCTATCGTCTGTACAGTATGTAAATTAGGTACCGTAAGTCTAATAGAGTACTGTAATTTTATACATTTCTTGTGAAAAAAACATTTCTTATTCAACGGCCATAAAAATTATTTATATTAATGATGTCTCCAAAGGTCAAGTTATCTTTCTGTGAAAAATTCGTTATCAGAAATCGCAGCCGCCTTTTCGTGCGCTGTTTCGCGACGAAAACAAGCGTAAGCAACGTCGTAGTCGAACGGTGCACACTCGGTAAGTAATCCTTTTAAAACTGATTTTCATTTTAGGTTCAATTAGCTTAATAATACTCTATACGTTATCTCGAGGAAAATAATATCTAAATTTGCATAGAATGAATGAAAATTCGCATATGTTATATTTTCACGAATAAACGAGCGACATTAAATTAAATTGTTGTTTGTTATGTTAGTGCATATGCTACTAACATAACAAATAGAACGAATACTTGAGTTTTAATATTCCAAAATTCAGCACTTCCAAATTCGTATAAACATACCATATATGAAAATTCATATGTCTATAGATAGAGGATTCTACATAATTTAATCACTACACAGAAATTTCTATGCCATAAACTGGAATTGTATTTATTTTACGCATATCTACGTAGTTTATGCCGATCTTCGTCAAAACTTTAAGACTTATTTGGAAAGATATTCAAATAATTCGCATAACTAAAATTTCGATTTATCTGAAGTTTCTTAAAGATAAATTAATTTATGGAATAAATCTTTAACTTATAGAATCAAAAAAAAAGTGTATATTTATTGCATTATAAGTTTATAATTTTTAATTTAATTATTTTTATTGTACGTTTATTTGCAATAGAAGAATGCTTTATAATAATAATAATTTTTTTTAATGAAAAATGGTTTATGTAGAAAACTACGCAATTAATATATTTGTCTACAGTGTTTCTTTATATTTCTTTTTCAAAATTTCATGCAAAATATTAAAAAATTGCACATGTTTTAAATTAAATTATACAATTTTTATAATTAATCGTCATCAACGATTTAGTCGAGTGTCCATTGGAACATTGATGTGGTCAAAGTGCGAATCGCTACTTTCTAGAAGCCGAGTAGATAAAATTCATCGAACAGCGGTAGTTGGTCCTAGAATAGCGCCTCGTCCGACTAGCAACGTGGAGTTTTCTGACCTTTTTTCACGCGTTTAACACCTAAATGAAGAATAGTTTTTCGTAGAAAGTCTTCTCGGTACTGGCCAAAGTGCCTCGTAGCGTTATTTCATCGCATCATTCCAATTCACATCTTTTCATCTCTTTGGTCTTCATGCTTTCTTTCAAAACCAGTAATACAACGGGGGATTACTAATAACAAAATTCTGTAAATCATCTAGCTTTCAAAACCTTTCTAGAGAAGTATACGAAGCACTCACTTCCTGATCGAAATACATTAAGTGAAAACAGTCTTCATATGGAGATTTCTGAAGTTTCGTAAAGATAAACTAATTTAATTAATTCCTTGGTCCTAGGTTAACAAAACAAAAAAAAAAAAAAAACAATTAAAGGAAATAATAGGAAACAACCCAATGTTCAATTTTCTGGCTCTGTTATATGGTATATAACAGAAAAGTATGGCGATCGATCAAAAATGACTCCCAAGATTTTTACACTTTTGCGCTCAAAAGAACTCGAAACGTCAAATGCAAAAAATATCGAGTGTAATTTTTGTATATATTGATGCTAGCGTGCGTATGTATATGTATATGTGCGCAGGGGCGCCGCTAGCTGTTTGAACGCCCATGTGCAATACCGATTATGCCGCCCCCTGTTTAACTACGAATACCTACGCTGAGCTTGTCAGAAAGGCTCCTTAGTGTTGTCTCATAGAAGTATGAAAAAAAGAAAAGAAATACTATTCATTATTACTAAGTTATTTTTGTTTACTTAAGTGTAAAACCATATAAATATTTATCTACAGAAATTGAACTCTTCTTGCATTTATGTTTGCGAAATCTGATATCAATTAACTTGTATTCAAGCTGTCTAAGATTTCGTGTTCGATTGAAACTACGGCTAAATTACTTAGTCTTTGCTAGTGCATTGTTGATCATAAACAGGCATTTTTTTTATAATTTTTAACTTTGAAAAGGACCTTTCACCAAATGCAACTGAACCAGCAAAGTAAGTAACATTCTTAGTGCTATTGCTGTGTTCGGAAATGTTGAAATTAAGTCATTAGTAAAAAGATATTGTAAAAGGGTTTGTGGATCATTAGACTGGTTTTCTGGAAAATGCAACTTTAAAGTATTGATTTCATTAAACAAATCAATACCGTCAATGTCTGTTTCACTACTCGAATCGTCTTTAAACTTCAGATTTAAATCTTAACTTAGTTAAAATACAGTCGACCCCCCTATAACACTGTTGATAATTCCGTTTTATATGAATTCTGTGTTGTACGAGTCACTTAGATTTTAGAAATACGTGTGCCGGGCTGTGAACGGCTCACGTATTTGTAAAATTTTTAAAAAATTTTAAAAAAATTTTACAAATACGTGATAAAATTTAAAATTTTACAAATTTAAAATTTATAAAAAAATAACATATTTTTTATAATTAATAATAGCACATTCGTTTCGTCCAAAAAACTGTACTACAACGTCAGTTTGGTGTCATCTGTACAGTTTTACAATGAACACGCTGAGAAATGACGTCAATGGACCACGGTTTTTTAGACAGCGTTGGAAAATGTAAAAGAGTGGTATAACATTGATTTTTGTCCTCTTAAACCCCACACTATCTGCTCACATTTACATATTCATTTATATTGTATACAGTACTTAATTTCGGCATAGAATATCGAATAAATTTAATGTAGAAATGATATTAAACTGTCAAATCTCCATTATATTTGAACGATACTTCTATTAAATTAATTTATGGAACCGATAAATTATCGGAAATCTCCAGATCGACGAATAATGAATATTAAAAATCTACGCTTAAAACAGATACCGAGCGAAATATTAAAAAGAGTATGACGTTGTTAATGATATTTATCTTTTATCTTTTTTTCTATAGCTTTCATGAAGGATAAGAAAATTCTTGTAAACGTTTTAAGTATGAATTCGTTGTAAGAAATGTTAGCGTATCATTAACACAATAATTCTGTTATCAAAAACTTAAAATATAAGAAGTTGTGTATAAATGATCGTTATTTATTCCCGTGTCAGCGAATCTTATTATTTTTCCTGTTCGACAACTTTATGCGTGATTTCGGGTGTCTTGTTCCCACAAAAATCTTAGTCGAGTCTTAAATCAGATCTCAGTGTTTCTTTATTGTATTCGTTCGCGAATATAAAAACACTTAGATCTAATTTTGGAATTTATAACTTAACTAGACACGTAAATATCGCATTGGTTCATTACGTTACGATCGTCCATCCCTCGAAAACGTTTATTCGTCAACTCAAAATGAGTGCATTACAGCTTAAAAACATTGCTCTACACCCGTGTTTTTCACCTTTTTTTATCTCATCGCACACTTAAACCAATGAGTGAATTTTCGTAGAAAAAATCAGTGATTTGAAGTTGTATTTGTAAACATTTTATTGGCATATTACTTGCCACTTAAATTAATTCTTTTTGTCTATAATTTTTGTGAATTAAATAAAACAACAGCGGGTTACAACAGTAGTTATTTAATTTAATAATTTTCATTTACCTAAGAAAAGCAATTATTATTGAGTCTTGATTCGCATTTAAAAGTGGCACGGTAATTACTTTTAGAAATCTCTCTGATGTCTTGTTATTTCTAAGTTAAAATAATTGGAACTAAATACGAACAATTATTGATTTATTTTCGATTTAAAAAAAGCTTTCATTTTAAATGAAATAACCCAATGTTATGTGCAAATACACTATTATAGCAACGAAAAGCTCATATAATCAATTCAAAGATGTTCTAATTTTGACATTTACAGTTATTGTTGTTTGGGTTTCATTGGAAAATAATTTATTTAACGAGTTTCAAAAATTTTCGTTCCACACCTACGATTTTCTCGTGGCACACCGGTTGAAAATCACTACTCTACACAATGCTTATTAACAATATATTCGAAAGTTGATATTTAAATTCGTAACCTCATTAAACTTCTTTTTAATCAAAATCGGGGACGGGTCGGCCGACTACTAGTCATTGTCAGGATTACCTCGTGCTTTTTACACTATTTTTTAACCGTAAAATAGAGATAAAATTGCTGTAACTGTTACAATAACATTTTCAACCGCATCGATATTCTTCATCGGAACGTTACTTTTGACCATCATTCGCCAACAAAACGTTGGGAAACGATGCCTTCACACAGTTTTATATCACGTACTGTAAAAAACAACAGTTTATGAATAAAGTTATTAATGACAATTTAAACATGTAATTTAAATTAAAATTTTTATAATGTTTTTTCAAATTCATATGTTTCATCAGAGTAAATTCTTTCTAAAACTTTTACAGTTCCTTCATTAATTAAGTAATTAAAAGTTTGATTAATTATATATAAAGAATAAGTTTACAAACGTGTTTAAAGTTCCTACTATTTTAGTGTATTAAAAGTTCAATGTTAGTCACTTCGACTTAATGTATTTATAGACGAAGTTCTTATCACAATAAGCGAAGTTTAAAAATGATATAACTCGTTTGTTTATACACTTATCAATGTTTAATCATTTTTACACAACTTTTTTACTTTCAAACCATTCCCATTGAAACGGTATGGAATAAAGACATCGTATCTATCGATACATATTCGTGTATATTCTATAACATCACTTTAGAAGAGAATATCGAATGAATTTAATAGGAAAACGATATTAAATTGCCAGATTTCCATTAAATTCGTCATACACTTTCCAGTAAGTTCCTTTATGTACTTTCATTAAACGAATAAATTATCGAATATCTATAAACCAATAAATACTAATATCTGCAGCGAAGTTATATACCACATTCAATAATAAAAACAGACACAAGTATTTGCAAAGACGCGAGGATGCTGATGATATTTATCTTTTTATCTTTTTTTCGCATAATTTCGATGAAGGGTAAGTAAATTATTGTAAATGTGTTAAATATCGATTCATTTTATAGAACTTTAACGTAATTGTTTCGCTAACGAAGAGTTAAAACGGTGTAAAATGTAATTAGTTGTGTGTAAAATCTTCATTGTTTCATCCTCTGTGTCAGGCTGTTATCGTCTTTTCTCAGCAACTTAACACTGGATTTTTGTTTTTATTTCTGTTATCTTTGTTTAGTCCATATTTTAGGTGTATAGTCACGAATATATTTTTTTATTTTCTAAATATATTTTAACTTAAAAATTTAATATTATNAGCCTTACAAAGGAAATGTCATATAAGACTTAAGATTTTCTTTTCCAAATTGACAATTGAGCCCGATTAAAACATAAAATCAATTAAAGATGAAAATGAAGTAACAATAAACAAAATAAACAAACACGAAAAATGAAAATTGTCGATAAGTAACAAAAGGTTTAAGTAATTAAAAGTTCGATGAATTATATATAAAGAATAAGTTTACAAACGTGTTTAAAGTTCCTACTATTTTAGTGTATTAAAAGTTCAATGTTAGTCACTTCGACTTAATGTATTTATAGACGAAGTTCTTATCACAATAAGCGAAGTTTAAAAATGATATAACCCGTTTGTTTATACACTTATCAATGTTTAATCATTTTTACACAACTTTTTTACTTTCAAACCATTCCCATTGAAACGGTATGGAATAAAGACATCGTATCTATCGATACATATTCGTGTATATTCTATAACATCACTTTAGAAGAGAATATCGAATGAATTTAATAGAAAAACGATATTAAATTGTCAGATTTCCATTAAATTCGTCATACACTTTCCAGTAAGTTCCTTTATGTACTTTCATTAAACGAATAAATTATCGAATATCTATAAACCAATAAATACTAATATCTGCAGCGAAGTTATATACCACATTCAACAATAAAAAAAACAGACACAAGTATTTGCGAAGACGCGAGGATGCTGATGATATTTATCTTTTTATCTTTTTTTCGTATAATTTCGATGAAGGGTAAGTAAATTATTGTAAATGTGTTAAACATCGATTCATTTTATAGAACTTTAACGTAATTGTTTCGCTAACGAAGAGTTAAAACGGTGTAAAATGTAATTAGTTGTGTGTAAAATCTTCATTGTTTCATCCTCTGTGTCAGGCTGTTATCGTCTTTTCTCAGCAACTTAACACTGGATTTTTGTTTTTATTTCTGTTATCTTTGTTTAGTCCATATTTTAGGTGTATAGTCACGAATATATTTTTTATTTTCTAAATATATTTTAACTTAAAAATTTAATATTATTAACCTATTACTCGATTAAGAAAGATAATTAGAAATCAGCTTTTATGAATAGGAACGATTTAGATGCGAGTTTGATATCTCGCATTCTCTGGAAAAGATAACTTAAACGTATTAAATGAAGATTCCAATGGGTCGTTGTCTAACTGTCGTGGCTTTGGCATAAAATTTTGCTGTTTTGAATTGACACATTTTTCTTTCTGTTGGAAAATGTCAAAGTTTTCCTTTTAGAATAGAAACGCTTTTTTTCATCTATATCAAAACGTATCATCACGTGTTTAAGAAAACGAATCAGGAGCAAGAATGTGTCAGATGATCGATGTAACAATTGATCTTTTCTTATAAGTGCCAAAAAGGAAATCAATGTTGAAGAAGAAATTTTTGTTAAAATTACAAGCTTCTTCAAAGAATAAATTTAAGAACGTTTAGATAAAATGCGAGCGTGGATTGAGAATATAGATACCGCTTTGTTAGATCTTGAATCCGAGCTCCCTGTCTTTGAAACTGATAGAAGAATAGGCTATTTTCAGAGTGACAAATCAAATACAGAGATTAATGTGATATGTAATAATATGCACGACAAGTTAATAAGATTAGAAGATAAGGAAAGAAGGAATAATGTTATAACCTCAGGTTTTAGAGCATAATGAGAAAATGGAATAGAATGTATCTTATTTAAGGTTTAAAAAGTTTCTAACCGTAGGTAGATATTGAGAAGTTAACGATAGAAAGAAAATTCTCTATAATGTTTGTGAAGATAATAATGTGATTTGTTTAAATGGTTTATTGCCAAGACATAAAGATGGTTTATGATTTACGTTGTTAAATCCATATAACAAATGTATGATATGATAGTGAGTGTTGTACCATGAGAAAAAATCCGTGGAAATTGTTAAAGGCAAAAAAGTTAAATACAAATGAATGTTATGCTTTGTATAAAAATTCTTTAAAAGAATATAAATTGCCGTGTCAAAAAACAGTTTAAGTTTTGGAAGTTAATTAAAAAATTGATGATATACAACAATTCTAAAATATTTTGGGAAATAATTAATAGCTTTTAAACGTAAAAGTCCATAGAGTGTTACTTGTTAGTTCAAGAATTTTCTTAGAAAGATGGTTAAATTTCTACGTTACTTTAAATTTAATTTTTAATTTTATAAATGTATTTTTATCATTTTAATTCTTCGATTTTCTCTTACCTTAATTTTTATTATTTTAAACATTTTAGATCCGGTAGATGTAAGAGCTGTATGGAAATACGCATATTCAGATGTAAGTAATGTTTCATGTCTTACAATTGAAATGCATAAGACACATTCCCCACAACCTACTAAACGGTCAGTGTACTTTTTATTGACAAAAGTCAATAAAAAGTTTTTCCAATTTTTATATAACATTTTTCTGTTGATCTTTCTCTTTCTATTTGTTAAAAACAATAAGGATTAATTCAAGTCGACCACCCGATACATCGCGTTTTAATACTGTTTTGTTGGTGATAAACACTTCAGTATGAGCAAGCATACAGTATATCTCTTCATTCTATAAAACTTCAGCGAACTAATAGGAAAAATTCGTGTCTCGATACACGTGACCCTAAATACATATAGATTTTTATAAAAATTAGCTATGCCGAATGGGTTCTTTAAAGGGCATACGTTTCAGGCAAATTTTAGTTACAATTTTGCCACAAGTAGTGCACGGTCATAAAGTATGAGTAGTAGTGATCTGATATACTTTGGGATATACTTTTTAATTTCAGTATAAGAATTTAATTAAAGGTTTGGATTATATTTTATTTTAACTCAAAAATTAAATAAAATTGAAATTATTTAATTTGATTAGATACACTTTTTAATTCAAGTATAAAAATTATTTAATTTTTTTTTCTTCTCCTTCAAATTTATTTAATTTTCCCATTGTATTATTGATGATATTACAAATATCATGAAGTATATAGACTAATAAACTATTCTATAGACTAATTACATCTATTCTGTTACCATAAATAAATTTTTTATCATAAAATGGGGGAAGAGAGATATTTTGTTCTGAAGATAGATGTGAGAATCAGGATTGAAGGGAGAAGTCATTTTTAAAGAAATTGTAAAAAAAAGTTTTATTTTCGACTAAAAAATATTTTATTTCGGAGAGAACTTAAAAAAAAGGATGTAGCTTCTGTCATTATAAAAAAAGAAGGAAAGTAAACTTCCTTTCCTACAGCCGACTTGGATGTTGAATCAGAAGTGGCTGCACCAGAGACTTGGCCGTCTGTCAGGCCTTCGACTCGTATAAAAGGGACATTTTTCCGCCATTCCTGCCTGTTCAACAAGGTACGAACATGCCATAGGAGGCAATTGATAGAAAAAAGTACTTGCCATATAATATATGACGAAGGCCATTCCCAGTTAAGAAGACTACCACATGTAAATATCTCTAAATAATTCTAATTGAATTTTTGTCATTTTTAATCCACAAATCCAGGTTAAGTGTGGAGTTGTTATAAATATACAGGATCTAAATTATAATACTTTAAACTGAATTTTCTAAAATTTTGAAGTGTATTATAAGTGTATTATGGTTTTAATCATTATCACTAATGTTTTCTCCTGATAATATATTATAAAAATAGTTTTTTGGTAAAAAATAATCTTTATAATGAATTATTTTTTGTATAAAATATCTTTGTTTTTAGAATAAGAATAAGAATTTTTAAAGAAAAATTCATTTTTTTAAGTAAATTTTTATTTTAGTTATTACAGAAAAATTGGTTGAAAATAGGAAAATTATAATTACCATTTTTTAAATTTTTGGTTAAAGTAGTCAGGAAAGAATTAAAAAATTGATAACTATTAATAAATTTAAAATAATATAAAGTAATTTATTCTAAATTTATAGGAATAATGTGAATATTTGAATATCAAATGAGAACCATAACCTGTAAAATTATGTAGTATAATATGAATACAGTAGACCCCCTATAACACTGTTGATAATTCCGTGTTATATGAATTCTATGTTGTACGAGTCACTTAGATTTTACAAATATGTGAGCCGTTCACAGCCCGGCAAACGTATTTGTAAAATCTAAGTGACTCCTACAACATGGAATTCATATAACACGGAATTATCAACAGTGTAATGGGGGGGGTCTACCGTAAATATTTCGAATCTATAATTTAAATTACAGCTATTATGGGCTCACTTGCAAATAACGCGATTTGTTTTGATAGACACAGAAACACTTCAGCTTTGTAACCAGTATGTTAATACAATTTTTTAAATTAATTTTTTAAATGAAAATACATCAAACTTTTGTCTTTTTAAAAATTTTTTTCTTGTTAATTATAAAAATAAATACGATAATCAGAGATACAGAAGTGTTTATAGACAAAATAAAAAAACAGTGTGTCTCTAGTGCAAAATTTAAGAAAATATGGCAATTTTAAATTACTTTACAAAAGATCGGCACCTCGGCACTTTTTATTTTTTAAATTTTCTTGTAAATTTGGTTGTCATCTAGTTATCATTTAAAAAAATGGTTCGAGAAAACAAACTATTTAAAAATTAAATAATAGGAGTAACTTTTTCCTCAGTTGTGATCCATATAATGTTTGCCAGATCCAGATATAAGAAACTCGATAAGGCTCTGCTATCTGAAATTGTTGCTATGGGATGAGCAATAACTTCATACGTATTATCGATGGCTAGTTGAGTCAAAACAGTATTAAATACATCCAAATTGCTTTTAATATGGCCACAAGAATGGAGATCCATATTTTCAATCAACGAAAATATCCTTAAGTTTTTGTTTCTTCTTTTGCGACCGAATTAATCTTTTTGGTCGTTTTTCTTTTTATACTGTACTTGATTCTGTCTGCACTTTTTAAACTATATGTCCTTAATTTCAGATCCAACATCTTTAAAATGAGATGTTGTAAATTATTTAAATAATTTCCCTCCAATTAATCCAACATTCCAATCCAACATTTATTGCAAATTTTAAAGCTTTAAGATTTAGATACTTACCTACTTTACTAAGAATAGGAATAGAATTACGAAAAAAATCTTCGAAAAATCCATACCTTGTATATGTATCTGTATTTGTGGTCCAGCAAAATAATTCCCTCTTCCAAATTGTAAATTTGTACTCTCGAGTAATTTTTTGGTATTAGAACCAATTCTTATTTCAGGCTTTTGAGAACTCACCAATAATTCTGGAGGAACTAAAGCTATCTGCTTTACCATTAAATATTTTTCCCTATCACCTTGCCAATTAATCCTCCTGCCATAGACAATAACGGTGCCAGTAGAAGAGGAAGGAATCCACCAAATTGACGACCCAAACAGTTCACCTGACTTTCATCACAATTATTTTTAAATAAAATCAGATGATGAGTATTTAAACCTATATCTCTCATCTTATTTTTCAGAAACAAAGTTTATATTATTAAAATCACACTTACATTACAGTGATGAGATTCGGTTGTAAACAAAAATTCTGTTTTTGGAGACAGTTCATGCATCAGATTATCAATTATTATTGAATGCTATCCTTGCACAGAGTCCGGTAACCCATTCATAAATGTGATACCTTTTTATTCTTGACAAAATGGCAGATATACAGAGTAACACCACAAAATCTTCTGAAGAGAATTTTTATAAATTTTGTTGTAAATAAATGTGAGATGTCAAGGACGTAGAACTATGTCTATGCTGCTTACTTGACACGCGATCGTAAGATTGGCTCACTGTTGTCTAAAGGATGGCTTCCTTAGATAGGTTTAGGTAGACCAGGCATTCGTGTAAACCCCTGGTAGTTGTCTTCCTGACACCAGTTAATCAATTTAATTCGTGGATTAACACGCGAGGAAAAAAATAAAATAAAAGGAATATCGAGTGGGAGGGACGTACTTTCGTATGTAGTGATGACACAGGTGGAAATGATTCAAAATGAACCTCTCGTTTTCTTCCTTTGATTCAGATACAAGACCTTTCTTTAACAATAATAAAACAAAAAATTATTGGAACAAAGTAATGAAAATGATACAAAATGAAATATTTAAATTAAACGTTTCGAGAGAGTTAGCTCACAATTTCTACTATAATCATACTACCTCGGGATACTTTTTATCTTCTTTTGTCCCTCGGGTTTTATACTTCAGTCCTTTCTTGGGTAGGTCTTGACTGGCACATTTTTATATATTTTTTTCTTGATCTACTTACTTAACGACACATGGGAGTCTAATATGGGCGTTGGCCTTCTGGAGATGGCATGGGAATACGTCTTCCTTCTAGGGAATTTCGTGCCGTACTCCCGGAATCATGCAAAACTCTTTATTTCTCATGAGTTTTCTCTAATCAGCTTTTCGGATTCTCTCACGTGAACAGAGGAAAAGGGGATTTATCAAGGAGTTAACAATTCCCAGTGTGACTAAGTTTTTAGCAGATAAGGGGAAAACAAAAGGATGTTTATACTTCTGTTGCAGGAAGTGACTTTTATCAGTTTCCCTCTTTTAGAAAAACATAATTTTCCCATCAAAATCAAAAAATATTTTTCGTTTAAAATTCAACAATTTAATTACATTATTAATTAATTCCAGGGGTAATTCAGATCTCACATAAACTTTTCTTACCAATGAGGGTTTTCTGGATCGTCAAGATCCCTCAATTACGCAAGTATGTCGGATGTTTGAAATACATATCAATCGATTTTATCAACCTTAGGAAATGTAGAAAATTTATAATATTTCGATCCTGGATTTATCTCCTTGAACATTAATAAAGTATTTTTTAAATCCTTTTCTCTATATATTTCTTTCATGTCTTCTGCAAATCGTTTGAACGAACTGTATCCGTTAAATACACCGTTCATTCTCTTATCCTCATCAACAATTATAAAACAATATTTTCCTTCTCCCTTTCAAATTTCTCTGACTTTAAAATAGCACAGGATAAATAGAAAAGTGTCAGGAATATCGAATGAAAAGTTATTTGCTGAAAAATAGGACCATCTAGAGATTTGTACAAACGAGGTGAAGCGGAATAATTTTCACAGTCATCATAAGTAAATCACAACACCATACATCACGATTGCAGCTTAAATATAAAACAGTAATTCTCCCTTAAAAAATAATTTATATAAAATACCAACTAATGATATTTTCTTAAGAATCTAACAACCAATCGTATTTTCTTAAAATTATCTACGTTGTGATATTTTGTAACGTTAAAAATTAAAATATAATCCAACCATATCAGACCTTAAATTAAATAATTTTTATACTTAAAATTAAAAAGTATATCGAATCAAATAAAACAATGTTTCTTGGATTGAAAGTTAAATAATTTTTGTTTCATCGAAAATTATTTAATGTTTGAGTTAAAATAAGAAATAATCAAATCTTTTAAATTAAAACTCTTATACTTAAATTAAAAAGTATACTCCAAAGTGTATCGAATCACTACTACTAGAATGTAATGAAGAGAGTTTATGGATTCACCTTTACAACTTGCTTCAACCACTGTACAGTACATCTCATTTTTTTATATCATTGTCTTAAATGATGTGTATTAACTCCAATCTCTATACAGTGCCATCCACTGACATAAACTGTAACTAAAATTTGCATAAAATGTATGTACTCTACATTCAGAATAAATGTTGTTATTTTTAGTATAGTATTTTAAATAAAAATTTTGGGATGTGTGAAACTTTAACCAAATGTTTGGCCTCTCGTCATCCTTTAAGTTAATCATTAATTACGTTAAATGTTTTCATACCCGTAAATTACCGTGGCAATGTTTCATGCTGGAAAGTTTTTATGATAAAATATAAGATCGAAGTGTAACACGTGAACTATTTCATATGTTTAATAAATTATTGTACAACAATTTAACATTTGATATAAGTTAGTATTGTGAAATTTCTGTACTCCAAAGGCGTGTCACACAAAGTATATTAATTGTAATATGAATCAAATTGGTTCGCTACTAATGGTGAATGTGGCTAACGTTCTACATCTTTTGAATGTTATCCTACGTGGATTGTGTTTAGTATACTCATCTTGTTGGTGTAAGAACATTTCTATTTCTTTTGTATTTTGGCCAGATAATTCAATTCATTTATGCCACAATAACCTGTTTTAAGCTTTTCTGAAAAAACGAGTTTTCTTTGTACTACAAACTTCGCTGTTATTTTAGTGATAGGTTTACCATTTTTTGTTGCAGTTTCTTCAGTTCTATTTGAATATGTTAATTTTGTACACTTTAAACTAAATATCTTTATATTTCTATTTATATAGGAAGAAATTCCTAAACCAAATCTCTTCTTGGCTTTAATTATAGAGTTTATTACAGCTCTCCTTTCTCTCTCACTAAGAGGTTAACGATGCTTTATAAATTCTTTTTCTTTTATATAAACCACTTGTTCTGATCTAGTACCAGCTTTCAATCTATATTTATAGATGTATAGATGAGGATCTTTGTTTGCTTTTTTGCTTGTTTGTTTGTTTGCTATACACTCGTAATCATTTCGACCAATTGCTAGGAAACTCGGTAGAACGATGACTCCCGTGACAGCTGAAAAAGTTTTCCAGAATATGTCTATGCTCACACAGCGATGTGCCACTCGGTGAGTGAGCTTTCGAGTTTTCAGCGATGTTTAGATGCTTGGTATTTAGTGAGACAAGCGCTCTTTCTAGATTGTTGACAATGTTTTGTAACAGGAATAGTAGACGTTTATAACAATAATCTGAATATCAGAATAAGTAATGTATGTGTAGGTGATGCCGTGTGAAATTGCTTTATTTTAAAAGACGAATCGAATACACTTATTTACACTTTACAGATAGGATTTCTGTTCAATTTTTCTTGCGAAGAATATAACTTTTGGGGAAACAGACAACTTACAGATATGATGAAAAGTGTCTTAAAATTCAGGTAAAAGTTTCCTTGATTATTTTTGTTTATATGATATAACAAATTTATTCTTTACGGATTATTTATTACAATAGTTTAATTAAGTTTATAAAAATTAATTTGAATTGCAAATAAGAATTGAAATTTGAAATAAAATTTAAAAAATACCAAACACATTATATTGTAAAGAGTTTCAAATAGTGATTTATTTTGTAGTAAAATACTTTACCTGGACATCCAGTTCGATAATGCTTTACTGTTGGAAAGTTTTTTGACTATTCGCTCTTAATTAATTAACTCGGGCTGCGCGTGATGCTGCACAGTCCATATCCCGAGATATCTCGGGCATGGACTTTAAAGCGCCATTAAAAAAGCCTTGACTTATAACTCCCGTAAATGTATGGATCAGCATATATACATCGTTTTCTATGATCTGTGCAAATTTCATGCTTTATTTTTACCGCGAAAATATTTTATGACGATTTATTAATCACGCTGTTTTTATGGGAGTTTTTAAATCAAATTAATTAAATCGTTGTAAACTTTTATTTAACGGATTTGACTTCTGTAAAATTTTTTAAAACACTATTGGATGTTTTTTATGACATCAGCCTGTTTCTTTTTGTGTTTTGTTCGGTAGAATTTTTTTTCCCATACCTTTTGTTCGGTCCCCTTGTAATTTAATAGCATAAAAATCGACAATATTGTGTTATATTTGAACGGATGCGGTAAGTTAGCTCCCCTCCTGCTTTAGACCAATATTCCCCTGGAGCGTACATGAGAACTACACCAGAAAGGGGACTCCAGCTGTTCTCGAGGTCAACCAGTTTGTAAACAATGTAGACTGCAGGTGTGAAATTTCATGCCTTGTTAAACGAAAGAATAACAATCCTTACAGCTATATTTTTCAAATAAAACATTTATTTTAAATTATTTTTATTTTTTCATATACTTTTTTGTAAAAACACTTTTTGGAGGGGTTTTTATTTAGCGGGAATTATTTTTAGAAAACTTTTTTGGATGTTAGATTCGCGTTTATATGGAAATAATTATTTCATATAAAAATAAATTTTTTATATAAATTATGATGAGTGGCATTCGGATCGTAACAAAAGTAGCGAAGGAGTTAACTGTATTTCTAATCCACATTACTTGATGTTTTTGCCATACAAATTTAATTAGTGACTACGCGTATCTCAAAAACATTTTTTATTCTCAAATATAATGAGTTTTTACTTGTTTTGTGGTTTTACACTGCAAAGTATTTTTATTAATTTTTAGTCAATTCCCTTGTTAATCCCTTTTTGATCGGCGACGAGTTGGTTTCACTCACGTTGTCACTGGATGGCTGTATCAAATAGAGGGCTCTAAATCCAGTGGGGAGGGTTAGCGAGGTCGTCGATAAGATGCCAGCGATCCATGAGTAAGAGCAACCATTTTAAAATTCAACAAGTTTAATAAAGCTAAACGTTACAAACGTAAATCTAGGCGAGAGGAATAGTTTCCTCAATCTAGTACAAATCATTGGAAAGTGGTTTTTACAATTAAGCGAGTGTAATGCCTATCAATAACTATTTCTGCCAGAGAGCGAGAGCGTAGGATACATAAGATCAATCATATCCCATACCTCCTTAACAGTGATGTCTGTCGTAGATTGTCCTTGGAGGACTGGGGGAGAAACGTTCACAAAGCACAAACAAATATCAATGTAATCTTTTGCGGACTATAACTATGGTGGGAGCCAAGACTATCATGACTTTTAGAAATGTCTTCCCTGACCAGGCCTGTCTTTCGTATGTGCGATGCCCTGGGCCAAGAAAAGCTTGGAGCCCCCCTTAGGGAATTCGTAATGAAGGGATAATGTTCATGAATTTTTTTAATTAGCTTTTTCTGCTAAACCTTTTAAACATATTGTTATATTTATGTTTAATAAAATTTATCAAACATATCTTGTTTACAGTTTATAATAATTTTATTACTTGTTGCTCTATTCAATTTTGAATATTTTCGAGGTCTGGAATGTTAGAAGGCCCCTGGGCTCAGGTCCGGTAGGCCCACACCCAAAGACGAGCCTGGCCCTGACTAATGAGTGTCTGGCCGTTATATCCCCATCCGGCATGGGAATTTGGTCAGGTGATCGTTTGTTTGGCAACGATGACACATCAGAACTGTCATCGCTGGATGATGAAAACAAGAAAATCGATTCGAGGGTTTAGTATTTCCTTCGATTGATTTTAGACTTTTCTCTTAGACCAAGTTAGTTAATTAATTGTCAACTTTCTCACACTTTAACAGTATATTGTTGATTCTCACAATTCCATTTGCTAAAAATGTAGAAAAACCTTTTTATGAAGACAGAAATATGAATAATGTTTATTGTTGTAACGGTCAAAATAGTTTCCAAAATATTAGTATTTTGTTTTTCAGATTTATCAGGTTTATTTATTTAAAATAAAACAACGAACGTAAAAATTTCTCTGCACATTGAAAACTTTTTTGAGTAGAGAAGAAATTTTTTAAATTTTCATGCGGACTCACATTTATCTCCAATAAAACATACAGTTTTTAATATAGTTTTGATCATGTGAATATTTCCCATAATTTCTTTTGAATTAAACAGTAATGCGTTAATTTTAAATCAATAGTCTGCAGGAACAAGGTTAATAGCCATTATCGATTACCACTGTTTTTCGTAGGTTTGGTATGCGTGTAATCGTTAAAAGTGTTTTTTTCGGAGTATGATTACTTTTTGTAGTGAATGAGAAATCATTAATATCTGATTATGTCTAGTATAATATAAATAAATGACCGTGAAATTTCGAAAATATTCTTTGGCTCAATCTTACCAGAGTCATCGAAAATGTCTATTATTTTAATGTCAATTGTCTCGGGCAATAATGAACTTATCTGTTTGAATATTGCGCTTAACAAGAAATAAACAAAAGAAAATTTCCAGAAAGTTTGAAGTTGATCAGTTCTAAATATGCCAGGTTCTCTTTCTCATCACCCTTCGTTGCCTCAATGTGGGTCTAACTGAACCGATTAGTCTTCAATAAAAGGTCATCTTAGGCTCACAGGACTGATAATGTTTTACAAAGTATTACAATTCATAAAACTCGTGGAATAATTTTAAGCGTATTTAGATAATAATAGCTAATTAATAATAAAAAATTGTTAAATAGCAAACTTTTCTATTTTCTGTTACAATTTTCAGTATTGTAATAGAAACTATTAATAGCACCTTTATTCAACCCTGTCTAGAGAGCAGTCCAAATGGAAGAAATTTAAGTATGTATTGCAGAACCCATTTTCGTTAAACAAAAAATTAGTACAAATACTTGCCACTTGGTACTTTTGACATTCTAAGCAAAGAAAATTAATTACAGTACTTTATATTCACGGACGTATTCTGATGTCCTTATGGTACTGCAGCAGCATCTTGACACCAANGGCTCACAGGACTGATAATGTTTTACAAAGTATTACAATTCATAAAACTCGTGGAATAATTTTAAGCGTATTTAGATAATAATAACTAATTAATAATAAAAAAATGTTAAATAGCAAACTTTTCTATTTTCTGTTACAATTTTCAGTATTGTAATGAAAACTATTAATAGCACCTTTGTTCAATCCTGTCTAGAGAGCAGTCCAAATGGAAGAAATTTAAATATGTATTGCAGAACCCATTTTCGTTAAATAAAAAATTAGTACAAATACTTGCCACTTGGTACTTTTGACATTCTAAGCAAAGAAAATTAATTACAGTACTTTATATTCACGGACGTATTCTGATGTCCTTATGGTACTGCAGCAGCATCTTGACACCAAAGCAAACTGTTTTGTTGCCTTAAAATGAAAATAATTTTTATATCGCATTACTTCAATACGTAAGATTAAGTAACTAATGTCAATGTAATATAACATTTTCCGAAAAACGACAAAGACCTATGCCTTGGTTTTACCGTATTTACCTTGAGCAACACCTATATTTTTCAAATGCTGGATCCTTCACTGATTATATTTGTTGATACACCTAAAAAGTGTGGTTTATTGCGGACGTTACCATTTTGGCAGCTTTTAAACAAAATAAGACATCTCACAAAAGAAACATCATAAATACACGATTATGATCAGCTATGAGCCAACCTATTCGTTGCTTTAAGATTTTACCCCTTCAGATTCAAAATCACATTAATAAGTATCCCTTGAATCTCGAAAATCACTGTAACCCATGCGTGTCGACTATAAAAATGTTTGAAAAAAACCGAAAAGTACCGTAATTGTAAGATTTGTTGTATGCTACCAGAAATGGTGTGTTCTAGACAGTGTTGAACAGGAGTAATCTAGATGTACGTTAATTACGATCGCACATTAATTTAACAATAGAAATTAATTATTTTTATTTTCCAGATGTGAAATGGGAAGACTTACACCGTCTGCAAAGAAATACGTTCTAAACCTATTTGACATATTTCAACTAAAAAATCAGGTATTTTACATTAAAACATGATTTTACCGGAAATCATCTTATTGCATCTGGTGGAGAAGTATGCGAATAATTTAGTGTTAACACTATTGGAATAATACCTATAATTGTGTATTTATGGGATACATTGCCAACAGATGTGATTTCGAAAATAAACATTACGGGTCATAGATACATCAGTTAATGATAGCAGTACAAACTATAAAGTGTTTTATGCTGCGTGTCTAAGAATTCTTCCTGGTTAAAGTAAAATAAATATATTTTTGGTGTATCGTATTTTACCTGGCACAGAAAAACGTTCAGGTGTTACCCATATGTAGTCTCACATAACTTATTTTACTATGTCCGTTTAGATATAACTAACTTTAAATCACAATCACGCTGCGACACATTCCTAGAGGCCTATAAATATAACTTTGTATTCAGATTGAGAGAGATGGCCTTGGTGTGTTAGAGATGAATTTTCCATAACTACTTCGTAAATAACACTGAAATGAATAAAAGCGCATTGTTATACTCACTCACATCAAATGCCAAATAGTCATGATTTGAAGCGAGAAAGCTGCAAATGCGCATAGGGTAGGGGTCCAAATATCGCCTACGTTCCTAATATCACCTACCACGGTTGCTTCTTAAGTAGCGCTGACGGCAGATGGCCACTACCATAACTACGAAGCTTTCCGCTTCAGAAATTGTTTGTCGAAGCGATACGCATCTGTGTTGTTTTTCTTTTTTCTGGGAATTTTTGCAGATTTTCGTGTCCGATGAGTTAAAAAACATGTTTCATTACTTTTAGTACAATCAATAAGATTCAAATGATAATGATATATCACTTGAGGCAGTGATAGCGATTGTAATAAATTGATTTCTAATTAGGAATTGTAATTTTGGTGTAGTTTGTTTCTTGGTTTGCTATCTGATTTCGAAAATGGAGGCTGCTATGTTCGAGGGTTAGGTTATTCATAATATCGTTCACTTGAGTTTTCCCATTATTATACAGGCGAAATTACGAACACTTTCTAAGATCAATTCGTCGTGTACTGTTTACAATGGATAAAACTGATTATGGACTTACGACGAAGGATGTAAAAAAGATGGCATTTCAACTTGCCATTCGAAATAATTTACCCCACCCATTTTCTGAAAAAACAAAAAGTACAGGTAGTAAGTGGCTTCGTCTTTATTTCAAGATACACCCTGCCTCGTGTTCAAGGAAGCGCTTTCTTTGTCAGGAGTCAAGGGATTCTCACCTGAAAATGTAAAAAAAGTCTTTGATGTTCTTAAACCTGAATTAGAGCGAGTAAAATTTCTTTCAGCGCTAATTTTCAATGTTGATTAGACTGCAGTGACCAGTGTGCAACACATGAGTATGAAAGCTGTTTCCCTGAAAGGAAAACGTAAAGTCCATAAACGCTCTTCAACAGAACGTGGTCTGCTTGTAACCATCGTGACTTGTATGTCAGCTTCTGGTAACTTTGTACCACCAATGATTGTGTTCCCAGAAAAATCCCAGAAATAGGATGAAGAACGAACTCACGGATGGAGCTTCTCCTAGAAGTGTTTCAGGATGCTATCCCTCCGGGTGGATTCAACCAGATCTCTTTACCAAGTGGATAAACCATTTTATTTCATATTTAAAAACCACAAATGAGGATCTTGTAGTCCTTATCCAAGATGGTCACACACCACACACACACACGCACGTCTTGTATTATTAAATTTTATTTCAACCTATTTTAGACGTAGGCGATATTTAGGAACATATAGTGGGCGATATTAGAAACACTTTTATAAATAGGAAAAATGCCACGGTTGAAAAAAATTCTTTGGGTGTGTTAAAATTGTGTATTAGAGTTGTAATTCAGTTTGTTTTTGTAAGCGGGCTAGATAATAGAAGTATTTATAGATAAATGACACATGGATTAGTCCTCTAATCGAAATAAGGCTTATTTAGGTGATATTTGTGCCTCCACATTACATGTAAAATGCCCGATTTTATGAACAGGAATTGAAACGATGAAAACAATGGCAAGGTGAAAGGTGATAAGTTCAAAATTATATTCGAAATCATAATGAACACCGAATGTGCAATACTCTGTTGACGAAAAAATTCGAAAACGTTACCAAAAACTCTAGAAAAAGCCCACGCCTTTATAGAAGGAGAAAAAAATCTGGAGTATAAAAGATATTACAGAACTAACAATTAGGAATCAAATAAGATTAAGTTGGTGTTACTAAAGAACCTTGCGTACCGCAAGGTTCTTTAGTAACACCAACTTAATCTTCAGTCTGAGAAAATACAGTAACATAAAATACAGTAACATAAATAAACAGTAACATAAAATACAGTAAATAAAGGTTCTTTAGTAACACCAACTTAATCTTTAGTCTGAGAAAATACAAATACAAAGTCGGAAACGGCTATACTAACAGAATATTAGTAACAATGTCACAAATAGAAGGCGCGAATACAAAGTGGAATGAAGCAAACATTGCAAAAAAGGAACTTCATCTCTTTGAATAAACACGGAAAAAATAGAAATACAGTATATAAGAGAAAAATTAATGATTAACATTTGAAAGCTGGGAATGTAAAAACGTTACACTCGGCATGAAAATACACAATAAAAAATAAATTCAGGCATAAAAACCTGTAAGTCACACATGGTCCTGAAAACAACTTCTGTTTTATTTTTATTATGTTATATTTCATTAAAAGTTTTATGTAATGTTTTTCATTTGGTATTGCTTAATTTCATTTTTCTTAATCACATTTTGTTCATTATATATTTATTTTATTTTTTTCAGGTTTAAATTTGAATATTTAATTTAGATGCAAATTCAAATTTATGAATAGTTCTTTTAAGTATGATTGCATCGTTACATTCAATATTAAAATTAATAGTTAGATCTATTACTATATACAAATTCTAAAATTTGTATTTATATCAAAACCAGAGGACGACACTGCTTTTTTTAAGCATCCAGTAAATGTGATTGATGCATTGATGTATAGCTATTTCGTTTCTCAGAATATTAAATTAACCCAATTATTTAAAAACTTATCATAATTAATCCCAATATTATACTGTTAACAGAGCCATGTAAAGTATAACTTTAGTTTCATTTTCAACTCAGCTGGCAGACATTTCGACAGAATTTAGAACAATCAATCATAAATTATTTCAAGATGTGGACTTTTCTGCAGTTTCTCGAATCGATTCAGTTGTTTTCATGATAAGAGACATAAAACGCGAATTTACTTGGCAATCAATTTTCAACCCCTTCTCGTTAAAGGTAAGAGTTTTTACTGCGAATTTTCACAAAAATATACTTCAGTCGAGTAATGTTAATTAGAAATTTTCTAACGTTATTCTAATGAAGGTTTGGCTGACTTTGTTCCTTTCTACGGTTCTTTTTGGATTAATTTTTCGGAAGTTTGTAATCGACAACGAAGGAAATCCTTTAACTTTCAAGAAAATATACTCGATTCTGTCAATTACGTTAATGAATCAAGGTGAGTTTCTAGATCACATAAATTGTTTATAAATAAGGTTTAATGTATTATGAGATATTAAATTGTTTGACTATTTTTTAGGAGTTGATATAAAGAACTATAATCGTTCGTCTTCTAGAATCGCATTTGGATTCTGGTTATTGATGACTGCCATTTTGTTATGGGGTTATGCTGGAGTTTTGACTTCTTTTATGACTTTACCAGTTGACGAACCTCTGCCGAAAACATTTGACGAATTGGCGGAAGCCATAAAGAGAAAAGAATTTACTTCTTTCGTGTTTCCTAATCAACTGCTCATTGAATTATTTAACGTAGGTAAAATTTTGCAATCCTTGATTTATATTTTACTTATTTATTTTGTTTTTTTAATGTATTTTTATAATTGAATTTCGACGACTTATTAAATGTAGGAATAAATAATGCTGTTCTTTTATTGTTTCTCCTCCTGTAGAAAAGTAGAAGTTGGGTTTTTCTTGTTAACCTAGTTTCGTATACTTAATCAAATTGTTACGGTTATTCGGAAACTGTATTTACTTTGTAACGGATATGACCCATTACACTTCATCGCTTATCCATCATTTACAATTCACAATAATGTTCATGCTGTTATGTGAATCATGGCGATGTAATCCTTAGTTAGATACAACTTGGTATTTTTGTATCGGCTGTTTTTTACTAAATATAATTTCTAGAATTAGAGATAATTAGATGCCAAATTTTCCCTTTAACTTTCTAACCGATCCATTACTTGCTTCTATTCGTATTCTGCAGGTGATGGAAATAAGTAAAATATGAAAACTGATTGGTTAAGAGAATATTTACTTTATTCACTAACTATTTAAATTTGAATGTAAAAGTAAAGCTTTAAAACTTGACGGAAGTTAATAGCGAGGTTGCGGCCCTAAGTTTTCATTTGTAAAACGTGAACGTCGAACGTCGAGCGCTGCTTACAAAATAGCAGCGTTTCGACGTTCACGTAATGGCGGCGTAGTAAAACACAGCGTTACTACACCATCATAAAGTTACGAACGTCAATATTAATGGTCGTTTGGTTTCTTTAAACTTTGATCACACAAACAGAGGAGGCCCTAGCAAGGTTCTCATCGTGGCTTCTTCCTGTAGAGACTAAACTGTACATAGCGATTAAAAATAACATGCATTTTTTACATTATAAATAACTCAGACGTCCGAAAGATTAGCATAGTAGTAGTATGGATGAGAAACAATAAGAGTAAAAAGAAACAATATTTGTTCGAAAAAGCTCACTGTTGTATAGAATTTATTTTGGCGGGTAGGGTTAAGTAGTAATAAGGTAATTGGGTTTTATTTTTTGCGCAGACGATGTATCGTTGCATTTCCTGCGCTACCCTAGCGCGGTGCGAACGGCCCTAGGGCCGCCCCTGCATTCAAAAAGACTTTGCGCTTACGAAAAGTTTTGTTCATTTAAACGTATAAAATATATCTTATGCAGTTTCCCTACATAAAGTTCGCAGGTATTATTTTATTTTTTACAGGAAACACGAAACAAACACTGGAAAGTTTTCGAGTCAGAACAGAAAAAACATCAAGAGGAGATATCGTCAACACTTTCCAATCAAACCTATTCAATAAGTTATGTACGGAAAATGAAGAATATCAAAGGCAAAGAAACTACTGGCATATTGAGAGATATTATAAAACCGTTTCTATCCATCTTAAATAAAAATCGAATGGCAATAATTACAAATACTATGATGGGAAATTTCATTTCCTCTACCCTTAAAGTCAAGTTTACAACTTCAGATGATGTTCTTTACACAATTAATTATGCATTTTGTATGAGAAAGGGATTTCCGTATAAGAAAAAACTCGACCAAGCGTAAGTTGACAATCTTTTAACGATTACTTTCTCTTGTCACGCTTACGTATTTTAGCTTACTTGCATAATTTTTAGTATACGAAGAACGTATGAAGCAGGAATTCTATCGAGAACATCAAAATTTCAGCCTTCCGATTCTTACGACGTACCGAAACCTCTGTCTGTCGATCATTTATTTGGTGCATTTGTGGTACTCGTTACTGGATACAGTTTAGCGTTCGCTTGCTTTACCATTGAAATAATTTTGGGGAAAATATTCATGTAAATATCAATACTTACACGTAATAAATTAATAATTTTACAATAGAAATATATCAGTTGTTCTAAAAGTAGGCTTTGTCGCCTCGCAGGTAGTTTTTGCTTTTTAACTCAGTCCTACAAGTTTTAATACGGCTTTCTAATTTAACCATAGGGTTTACAAGTCCTTTGAGTCGGCCGGATAACGAGTGTCTGATCCGAGATGCCTGGATAATCTCTCCTTTTAAAATTCCGTAAATTTGCCCGAATCAAATGGTACCCCGGATACATCAGAATATCAGAATTGCGCCTTTATCGATTCCATCACGCTGCGGTCGCTGCGGCTTTTAAAAATTCTCGTAACAAATCTATTACAAATTATTGACATATAGTATTTGTATTAAGTAATTTTATGGTATATAAAAGAAAAATTTTCACATAATAACACAAAATATCACTAAAATGCTAAACGTGTGCAAGTAAAATAAGAAGTTAAAAAATATCATTAATTAATATTAATCAAAATGTAACGAAATATTTGTTCTTATTGCGTACAGATATTTGTACACGCTTCTGGTTTCAATGCTTTAATTAATAAAAATGTCGAACCTTCCAATTAATGTATCGAAATTTATGTTAGTCACGCAATTGCTTCGAACCAAGTATAGAATTACTTTCTATGCATCATAATGATTTTCTGTATAGCGATGTTAATATAGTTTGTTAAAATAACCTTAATTATATGTATACTATAAATTAAAGTCTTTTATATGTAATTTTAATTAAATAAAATAATATGTATTAAGTAATTTCTATGACTTTTTTAATTCATATAATTCACACTTCTTGCCTGGAATTATTTATTTATTAAAATTACAAATGTGTTATCAACCGCATGAGACAAGAACAATAATCTGGAATTTGTATTTTATTCTCTTCCGGAGGCTTTCCTTTCTGGAGGAGTTGCAACTGACGAACAATGGCTATTCGATGAAACAATTATTTCTATCACCGATATTTCATGGCTGTTCTATTGAATGTCCGCTCTTTTAACACCATTTTATGGTAAATATAATAGAAACATTTCTATAGTATGAACGAAATACGAGATTAGCGTGTTCAAACTTAAAGTAAAATTTTCAAATATTACTTCGGTAATTTCTGAAAAATATCGATTACCTAATATTCGAAAGTTTCAGTTTTGATTATGTATTTGTTACCTATTAGTTACGCTTTGCTGTTTACTACAGAGTTCCTTGCCGATTTTGTACAATGGGAAGAATGGGATAATGCTATGTTGAATGTATTTAGAAATGATTAGCAAAGCCAGCGACTGATAATGTCGCGAGTCTTTGCTAATTAAATTTTAAATAATTTTTCCCAACATAGATCTTCTCTAGTAATTTTCCTCTAGACTGTTCGTCCGACAATTCTTCCCGTTAATTGTTACCAGAACAAGTTTTGGGCTACAATTTAAAAAAAGTTATATACCTATGAATTCCCAGTATATGTCTGTCTTTCCTTAATCCTAAGAACAGACTTATATATATGAAAGACGAGACCAGATATGGAAACCTTAGAGACAGGAGTCTCCGATTTATATGGCTATATTTCTGGAAAAAGAATACATTATTTGTTTAATTATTAATAAAAAATATTACCGTGTTTAAAATTATTTAATTTTTTGTGAAATTCTTATACTACTCCCGGCAATTTTTCTATCTTCAAAAGCTTCTGTCAGAAACTACTGTCTATTTAAAAATCCGAACCTTTTCCCCTTAGTATATTATCCATGTGTTACGTTGCAGTGTAAGAGACTCACGCTTGCAACGTAAGAGAAATTTGATGCAAGTGTAAAAGATTTAATGATTATTCTATATTCATCTGCTTTCTAAATTAAGATTAAATGCTTCCTAGCAAAATTAGCGAATTGGCATTAAAACACGTGTTTAGTACAGGGATTTTCCACCCTGTACTAAACACATGTTTTTAATGCCGATTAGTATGTATTAAGAAAGCATAGTAGTGCACAAAAAATTTATGATATTAAATATACGACAAGGAATTGTTGGAGGAATATGCAATATAGGGTATAAAATCAATTAAAAACAGATTATCTTAATATAGAGAAAGAAATTAATTTAATAAGAATAAAAAAATAACATTGAGAATGCTGTAAATATTTATGATCAATCGAGGACATGAAGTTTCCCTACATAAAGTTCGCAGGTATTATTTTATTTTTTACAGGAAACACGAAACAAACACTGGAAAGTTTTCGAGTCAGAACAGAAAAAACATCAAGAGGAGATATCGTCAACACTTTCCAATCAAACCCATTCAATAAGTTATGTACGGAAAATGAAGAATATCAAAGGCAAAGAAACTACTGGCATATTGAGAGATATTATAAAACCGTTTCTATCCATCTTAAATAAAAATCGAATGGCAATAATTACAAATACTATGATGGGAAATTTCATTTCCTCTACCCTTAAAGTCAAGTTTACAACTTCAGATGATGTTCTTTACACAATTAATTATGCATTTTGTATGAGAAAGGGATTTCCGTATAAGAAAAAACTCGACCAAGCGTAAGTTGACAATCTTTTAACGATTACTTTCTCTTGTCACGCTTACGTATTTTAGCTTATTTGCATAATTTTTAGTATACGAAGAACGTATGAAGCAGGAATTCTATCGAGAACATCAAAATTTCAGCCTTCCGATTCTTACGACGTACCGAAACCTCTGTCTGTCGATCATTTATTTGGTGCATTTGTGGTACTCGTTACTGGATACAGTTTAGCGTTCGCTTGCTTTACCATTGAAATAATTTTGGGGAAAATATTCATGTAAATATCAATACTTACACGTAATAAATTAATAATTTTACAATAGAAATATATCAGTTGTTCTAAAAGTAGGCTTTGTCGCCTCGCAGGTAGTTTTTGCTTTTTAACTCAGTCCTACAAGTTTTAATACGGCTTTCTAATTTAACCATAGGGTTTACAAGTCCTTTGAGTCGGCCGGATAACGAGTGTCTGATCCGAGATGCCTGGATAATCTCTCCTTTTAAAATTCCGTAAATTTGCCCGAATCAAATGGTACCCCGGATACATCAGAATATCAGAATTGCGCCTTTATCGATTCCATCACGCTGCGGTCGCTGCGGCTTTTAAAAATTCTCGTAACAAATCTATTACAAATTATTGACATATAGTATTTGTATTAAGTAATTTTATGGTATATAAAAGAAAAATTTTCACATAATAACACAAAATATCACTAAAATGCTAAACGTGTGCAAGTAAAATAAGAAGTTAAAAAATATCATTAATTAATATTAATCAAAATGTAACGAAATATTTGTTCTTATTGCGTACAGATATTTGTACACGCTTCTGGTTTCAATGCTTTAATTAATAAAAATGTCGAACCTTCCAATTAATGTATCGAAATTTATGTTAGTCACGCAATTGCTTCGAACCAAGTATAGAATTACTTTCTATGCATCATAACGATTTTCTGTATAGCGATGTTAATATAGTTTGTGAAAATAACCTTAATCATATGTATACTATAAATTAAAGTCTTTTATACGTAATTTTAATTAAATAAAATAATATGTATTAAGTAATTTCTATGACTTTTTTAATTCATATAATTCACACTTCTTGCCTGGAATTATTTATTTATTAAAATTACAAATGTGTTATCAACCGCATGAGACAAGAACAATAATCTGGAATTTGTATTTTATTTTCTTCCCGAGGATTTCCTTTCTGGAAGAGTTGCAACTGACGAACAATGGCTATTCGATGAAACAATTATTTCTATAGGCTGCTATTTTTTCTATTACCGATATTCCAGGGCTATTCTATTGAATGTCCGCTCTTTTAACACCATTTTATGGTAAATATAATAGAAACATTTCTATAGTATGAACGAAATACGAGATTAGCGTGTTCAAACTTAAAGTAAAATTTTCAAATATTACTTCGGTAATTTCTGAAAAATATCGATTACCTAATATTCGAAAGTTTCAGTTTTGATTATGTATTTGTTACCTATTAGTTACGCTTTGCTGTTTACTACAGAGTTCCTTGCCGATTTTGTACAATGGGAAGAATGGGAGAATGCTATGTTGAATGTATTTAGAAATGATTAGCAAAGCCAGCGACTGACAAAGTCGCGAGTCTTTGCTAATTAAATTTTAACTAATTTTTCCCAACATAGATCTTCTCTAGTAATTTTCCTCTAGACTGTTCGTCCGACAATTCTTCCCGTTAATTGTTACCAGAACAAGTTTTGGGCTACAATTTAAAAAAAGTTATATACCTATGAATTCCCAGTATATGTCTGTCTTTCCTTAATCCTAAGAACAGACTTATATATATGAAAGACGAGACCAGATATGGAAACCTTAGAGACAGGAGTCTCCGATTTATATGGCTATATTTCTGGAAAAAGAATACATTATTTGTTTAATTATTAATAAAAAATATTACCGTGTTTAAAATTATTTAATTTTTTGTGAAATTCTTATACTACTCCCGGCAATTTTTCTATCTTCAAAAGCTTCTGTCAGAAACTACTGTCTATTTAAAAATCCGAACCTTCTCCCCTTAGTATATTATCCATGTGTTACGTTGCAGTGTAAGAGACTCACGCTTGCAACGTAAGAGAAATTTGATGCAAGTGTAAAAGATTTAATGATTATTCTATATTCATCTGCTTTCTAAATTAAGATTAAATGCTTCCTAGCAAAATTAGCAAATTGGTATTAAAACACGTGTTTAGTACAGGGATTTTCCACCCTGTACTAAACACATGTTTTTAATGCCGATTAGTATGTATTAAGAAAGCATAGTAGTGCACAAAAAATTTATGATATTAAATATACGACAAGGAATTGTTGGAGGAATATGCAATATAGGGTATAAAATCAATTAAAAACAGATTATCTTAATATAGAGAAAGAAATTAAATTAATAAGAATAAAAAAATAACATTGAGAATGCTGTAAATATTTATGATCAATCGAGGACATGACAGGCATTTTAAATACCGAAATTAATACGAAAAAAATATAACAATAAAGGTAGTTGGTATGTTAAATTCTATCCTTTGGAGTAGAAATATATTAGAAAATCAAAAAAGTTCTTTCAGAATGCAAAGTATTTTACCATATTCTACAGAATCATAAGTAAGTTCAATAAACAGAAAAGAGAACAAAGCAGAAATAAAAGAGAAACTTGATCAACGTTCTTTTCACATCAATTATTCAAAAGAAAAGGCTGAAATTCCATCGTTCAGGAAACTTCTACAAATTTTCATTAAATAATCTAAGTGAAAAGAATGTGTAAACAGAGGAATGTGCTGGAAGAGCACAGCAGAAATTTTCATACTCGAATAATAATCTTAGTAACGAGAAAATATTAAGAAAAATTCTCTATTTATCGATATTCGTTCGTGCTATCAAGTAATATTAATAAAGAATGGGTAAAAATTTAATGGAAAAACGACATTAAACCATTATACTTTATCTGGCATTTTCGATTAAACTAAATTTATACACACAAACAAATATACTATCGAATGTCAATAAATCAATAAATAATAAATATAAAAAAATTTACAGTTAAGATAAACATTAAATACAATAATAAAAAGACATTTAAACCTTTTTTCCTGACTGACTGACTAATTCATCACCACCCAGAGCAAACCGCTGAACCTAAAGATGTGAAATTTTGTAAACCGTTTGGGTACGTTGTGAAAACGCACACTAAGAAGGGATTTTTCGAAATTCCTCCGCGGGGGGAGAGGGAAAGAATAAAGGCTTAACCTGAAGAACGGCTTCTACTGTACAATTTTAGACGCGACTTTTTGTTTTGAGAAGAAAAGATGGCAACCTGACACAGAGAATGAAATAATGACGATTTTACACACAACTAATTATATTTTACCCGTTTTAACTCTTCGTTAGCGAAACAATTGCGTTAAAGTACTTTAAAATGAATCGATATTTAACACATTTACAATAATTTACTTACCCTTCATCGAAATTATACGAAAAAAAGATAAAAAGATAAATATCATCAGCATCCTCGCGTCTTCGCAAATACTTGTGTCTGTTTTTTTTTATTGTTGAATGTGGTATATAACTTCGCTGCAGATATTAGTATTTATTGGTTTATGGATATTCGATAATTTATTCGACTAATGAAAGTACATAAAGGAACTTACTGGAAAGTGTATGACGAATTTAATGGAAATCTGACAATTTAATATAGTTTTTCTATTAAATTCATTCGATATTCTGTTCTAAAGTGATGTTATAGAATATACACGAATATGTACCAATAGATACGATGCACAGTGGGGCCAAATCCCAAAAAGCTGGCCAAAAGTCAAAAGCGTTATCAATTTGGCTGAAAGTCAGTATTCGAAGGTTTTCGGGATCACTGATTACGAATCCCAAGTCGAAATTTGAAATAAAAATAAAATGACGGATTTGAACCACTTTTATAGAAATAAGTAAATGAACCACTTTTATAGAAAAAGTACAAAATATATCCATATATTGTTTAATACGATAAAACATACAATCAGTTGATTAAAAGTTCATGCATCGTCATCCAAAGAATAATTTGATTCGCAATCAGATGATTAAACTTTGAAATCGCTGGAGCTTCTTGAACTTGCTGATATACATGGAGCAACTAACAATAAAACTGCTTCTGGAAGCAACGACTTTGAGTTTTTTCGAGGTAATTCGCACAAACTCCAAATAAACGGATCGGGTATTAATAATAAATGTAAAATAATGTCTTCCACTGTTTTCACTCGGGAACTTTTCTCGCAAAATCTTCTCGAAACTTTTTAATGTATTTATTAGTAGACTCTTGAGCGTCTTCAAACATTTGCCCTATCGGCAATACCGATGAATTTATCACTTCTGCACCATCTTATGTACCGAAGTTGTCACGCAGAACTACGGATATAACTGCACAAAGTAATGAGCTATCTGTAAAGCATAATCTTGAAATTCTATGAAATCAATTTCATGGTCACACGAAATTGTCTGCAATATGACACAGAAACGCTTAATCAAGTCCTCATCAACCCCTGTAATAGCAGCAGAAATGCTTGAGTTTTCGAAAAATCGTCAAGCGGTATTCCCATCATTCGAGCTACCAAAACCAGGCTTTGGTTGATCAACTATTAGACCCAATTCTATGCGGAAACCCTTCTGTATATTCGTTTTTCAGAGTCTTATTTATTTATTTCCTTAATCAAACTGTGGCAAGCGGATAGTGATCCGCTTGCCTCAGTTTGATTTCAAGCTTATATGCTACATGCAAACAACATTCAAAACACACAGACAAATTCAAGAAAAAGAGCAAAACATTCCGCGTCGTTAAATGTACAAAATTCAGAAAACTGTGTTTTACATTGCAAGAACT